>NC_036838.1:40644458-40915497 GCF_002910315.2 Salvelinus sp. IW2-2015
CAAGTGAGTCCCTCGCCACTTCGCGGTTCACTTATCGCGGATTCGCATTTCGCGGATTTTCTCATAATGCATTTTTTTTTTTTTTTGGTGCATTGTGCTCTGCATTCTGATTCGCTAAAAACTCCACTCCCGCTTCTTGTATCAAAACATGCTACGAATTGTGCTATCATTTTGTCGTCTCGTGCAGTTATGTGTACGTACATAAAACAGCTTGGCAAATTTACATTAAGTTGGCCATTATCTTGTTAATTTCGAGCATCTCCTAAACCCATAATGTCGACGAAACGGCCTACACGTGAGTCACTGTATTTGTATACATGTAATAGTTGCTAATTGTAAAAAAAAAAAAAGTTTTCTATTTCGCGGATTTCACTTATCGCGGGTCATTTTCGGAACGTAACCCCGCGATAAACGAGGGATTACTGTATACCCTTTGTTGGCAATGACAGAGGTCCAACGTTTTCTGTAAGTTCTCACAAGGTTAATAACAAGTTCAAACAGGTGRCATTAATACAGGTAACGAGTGGAGGACAGAGGAGCCTCTTAAAGGAMAAGTTACAGGTCTGTGAGAGCCAGAAATCTTGCTTGTTTGTAGGTGACCAAATACTTATTTTCCACCATAATTTGCAAATAAATTCATTAAAAATCCTACAATGTGATTTTCTGGATTTTTTTTCTCATTTTGTCTGTCATAGTTGAAGTGTACCTTTGATGAAAATTACAGGCCTCTCTCATCTTTTTAAGTGGGAGAACTTGCACAATTGATGGCTGACTAAATACTTTTTTGCCCCACTGTATGTGCAGATGAGGATGTGCAAGTAGAAATACTGGTGTGCAAAAGAGCAGAAAAACAAAAACAAATATGGGGATGAGGTAGGTTGTTGGTTGGATGGATGGGCAACATACAGATGGGCTGTGTACAGCTGCAGTGATRGGTAAGCTGCTCTGACAGCTGACACTTAAAGTTAGTGAGGGAGATATAAGTCTCCAACTTCAGTGATTTTTGAAATTCGTTCCAGTCATTGGCAGCAGAGAACTGGAAGGAAAGGCGGCCAAAGTAGGTGTTGGCTTTGGGGATGACCAGTGAAATATACCTGCTGGAGCGCGTGCTACGGGTGGGTGCTGCTATGGTGACCAGTGAGCTGAGTTAAGGCGGAGCTATACCTAGCAAAGACTTATAGATGACCTGGAGCCAGTGGGTTTGGCGACGAATATGTAGCGACGACCAGCCAACGTGAGCATACAGGTCGCAGTGGTGGGTAGTATATGAGGCTTTGGTGACAAAACGGATGGCACTGTGATAGACTGCATCCAATTTTCTGAGTAGAGCGTTGGAGGCTAATTTGTAAATGACATCGCCYAAGTCAAGGATCGATAGGATAGTCAGTTTTACGAGGGTAAGTTTGGCAGCATGAGTGAAGGAGGCTTTGTTGCGAAATAGGAAGCCGATAATAGATTTAACTTTGGATTGGAGATGCTTAATGTGAGTCTGGAAGGAGAGTTTACAGTCTAGCCAGACACCTAGGTATTTATAGTTGTCCACATATTCTGAGTCAGAACCGTCCAGAGTAGTGATGCTAGTCGGGCGGCTGGGTGCGGGCAGCGATCAGTTGAAGATCACGCATTTGGTTTTACTAGCATTTAGGAGCAGTTGGAGGCCTCAGAAGGAGTGTTGTATGGCGTTGAAGCTCGTATGGAGGTTTGTTAACACAGTGTCCAAAGAAGGACCAGATGTATACAGAATGGTGTCGTCTGCATAGAGGTGGATCAAAGAATCACCCGCAGCAAGAGCGACATCATTGATATATACAGAGAAAAGAGTCGGCCCGAGAATTGAATCCTGTGGCACCCACATAGAGACTGCCAGAGGTTCGGACAACAGGCCCTTCGATTTGACACACTGAACTCTATCTGAGAAGTAGTTACTGAACCAGGCGAGGCAGTCATTAGAGAAACCAAGGCTGTTGAGTCTGCCGATAATAATACAGTAATTGACAGAGTCGAAAGCCTTGTAAATTGATGTGAATTGATGTGAGGGTCCCTTAGGCTACAATACAATTATGCCTATATTGTATGCCTATATTTGGCAGCAATGGCAGCAGGTAGATCAACAAGTAATTTCAGACATACAACATTACACTTCACACACATCTTAATGACATATCAGAACAGAGCAGTTTTCAATTCAGGGGCAATGTGTTATTGGTATCCACTGCTGCCTAATCCTACCCAAAGAGGAACCTATAGTTGCAATAGAGCAGCGAGAGAAGGGGGAGATATGCCACTTATGTGAGTTATGGAGGAAGACTACGGGTGGTCAAGCTGCACAGGTCAGTGTGCAGGGCAGAGCTGATGCTGCCTGTGGTCAGACGGGTCAAAGTTACTGCTGCTCTCCATCTAATCTAATGACCAAGGGCCCAGAGGGTCAATACCAGCCATGGTCTAATTACCACTGCAATGGGTGAAATGGTTACACACACAGGGACCATGGATTGTTCTGCAATAGTTAGGCCTACACATTATTTGAAGACTTTCTCCTGACATTATTGGCATTTTTGCAGGGGCATTTTAATTTGAAATAGCCTACCAAATGAAATATGAAAATAATAAGATTATTAGAACTTACTGTTTTAGTCATTGTGTTTCCATCTGTCTCACTGAGAGCTTGGAGTAAATAAATGTGTATGTGTGGGATTATCCCTCGTCTTGATACGGTGCTCTTATAGGCCGAATAGTTACGTACTGTCTTGTTAGTGCTGACTTCTGTTGACAAGGAAGTGACACAAGGGCACAGAGTATTCCATAGGCATAGGCCATGACTCTGCAAACATGCTGAAGTCCTCACATCAACATCAACATTAGAGGACTATGTGATTTATTTAGTAAACAGTGTAGCCCATTCAAATGACAGGTTTATAAGCTAGGAGAGAAGGCTCATGAGATGAATGTGGGAAAGTATGTGAGGGGTACAAGATGTGTTTCCCTAATAAAGGTGAAGCTGTAACACAGGATAGTTATAGGCCTACTATATTAAATATTTATTAAGGGTAGGCCTATAAGTAGTTTATACGCATTTAATTATTAGTTTATAGATAGTATTAAAATCTGTTAAACAGTAACACATTGGCTGAAATTGGTGCTTGTCATGTAAACTTCTTGCCTATGTTATATAAGCTATGTTGGTATTGTAGCAAATTTGGGGGGTAGCCCTGACCGGGACTCAAACCTGGGTCCAGCAACTGTCAAACTAACACCTTAACTGTTAAGCCAAGAGGTCCAAACCTCTTGACAAGGTCGCTAGGTGTTGGTTCTTCAGGATCGGTGTCCCGTCCTCGGGACGGTTGAGCTAACGTAGGCTAATGCGATTAGCATGAGGTTGTAAGTGACAAGACAATTTCCCAGTTTTGAACTTGAAAAGTTATTAATAAACCAATTAGGCACATCTGGGCAGTCTTGATACAAAATGGTGAACCGAAATGCAATGGTTCATTGGATCAGTCTAAAAGTTTGCACATACACTGCTGCCATCTAGTGGCCAAAATCGAAATTGTGCCTTGGTTGGAATAATACATTCTCTTTGCATTTCAAAGATGACGGTAAATATATTTTTTAAATGTTTGCTTTTTTCTTTGTACTATCTTTTACCAGATCTAATGTGTTATATTCTCCTATATTCCTTTGACATTTTCACAAACTTCAAAGTGTTTCCTTTCAAATGGTATCAAGAATATGCATATCCTTGCTTTAGGTCCTGAGCAACAGGCAGTTGATTTGGGTATGTCATTTTAGGCAAAAATTTGGAGGAAAAAGGGGCGGATCATTACCCCCTTCCTTCGGCAAAGGGTGTCCCCACACTTCTCTATAACAAGTCCCTCACATGTACACTCCTCTCTGAAGGAAGGGGGTAATGTAGCGACCTTAACGCAACACCTAGCAATCTTGTCAAGAGGTTCGGGCCTCCTGACGTAACGGTTAAGGTGCTTTAGCTTGACAGTCACTGGACCCATCCCACTTCTGACACCAATGTAGCGATTTTAAGGGGTAGCCCCGACCGAGACTCGACCCGGATCCAGCGACTGTCCATCACCTTTCGCCAAGAGGTCCGAACCGCTTGACGAGGTCGCTAGGTGTTGGGTTAAGGTCGCTACAGTATTTAGGGGGAAAATCTATTAAAGTCATTGATGGAGTTCTGAATTATACAATCTGTTGTAGTTTGCTGACATCATCTGGTTGAAATGAGAACTGCACTAGGGACCACGCTGTTCCTAGTGTAGGAATTCAAATTATTGATAGAAAGACCCCGAACCTGGAAATCTTTGTCGAACGGAGGTAACTGAACTCTTCATTGTACTTCCTGCTCCAATGGGAACCCGACTGTTTGTGACAGTCGGTTTCCCATTTTACGTACACGAAAGCGTTTTGCAACTTTGACACACTCCCCTAATGTCAGCTTGCCCGTCCTTTGCCCTGTGCTCAGCTGACACAACGCGGTTTATTATGCTTTGGGGAGCAAGAGTAGGCTTGTGTGTATTTCACCAAAGACTCGCTTCAGGATCCAAGTATTTACCGCCGATTGTTTATCATCGTCGCAACATGTCTTCGACCGGATCAACACAATTGAAACGCCCGATTTCACTACTGGGGTCGATGGCGTTTGGGGGGCGTGCTGACTCGGAGACAAGCACAAACATGGTGAAAGCCTACTTGGAGCGCGGCCACAACGATTTGGACACTGCCTTCATGTACACAGACGGACAGGCAGAAACTATCATTGGGGGAATGAATCTACCCAAAACGGGTAACGAACACAGCTTTAATAGCCTACTGTCTAGTATACTAACATTGAAAACAAAAGTAACATTATAATCTGAGTATGCTATGTTGTACCACTGCCGCAAGTGTTTTTATTTCACCAGATTTCATGCATACTAGTAGTAACAGTAACTGTAGTTACATCGGTGAGTGCATTAACAACTGGTGCATAAAGTGTGCCCAGATAACAAACTGCGATGTTACAAACCACTGCTACATTACCAGTATGACTTCTTACACGTGTTCTATGACCCGATTGGATCTTATCAGCCATGTTTGTGTTTATTGCCTGTATCTACAGTGAGCATTGCCACCAAGGCCAACCCCTGGGAAGGAAAGACCCTGAAACCAGAGAGTGTGCGTTCCCAGCTGGACACCTCTCTGAAGAGACTGCGTACACAGTGTGTGGACCTCTTCTACCTCCATGCTCCAGACCATCAGAACCCCATCCAGGACACACTGCAGGCCTGCCATGAGCTCTACAAAGAGGTACCGATCCGGAGGGCAACTCTCCTCACACCCACCCCGTAATACAGGCACCTAAAGCATATTTCACACCACCTGGCTCTTTTGTAGACATCTAATTTATTGCTATGTTGGTTTTCAGGGGAAATTTAAGGAGCTTGGCTTATCAAACTATGCTGCATGGGAAGTGGCTGAAATCTTTACCATCTGCCGACACAACAACTGGATTCTTCCCACTGTTTATCAGGTAACACACACAGGAAGTCTGCATCTGTCACATACCACACTGCCTTCATTCAAAATACATCATATTATTAAATAGTAACTAACTTCTGAATGCTGTTTATCCTTTTCTTTTTTGACACCACACTCCAAAAAGCAAGTTTTGTCTAATCATGATTATTGTCCAGTCGTGTGCTCCAGTGCTGCAAGGAAAGACCTAGTTAAGCTGCAGCTGGCCCAGAACAGAGTGGCACGTCTTGCTCGTCATTGTAATCAGAGGGCTGATATAAATACTATGCATACCAGTCTCTCTTGGCTAAGAGTTGAGGAGACTGACTGCATCACTTTTTATAAGAAACATTGTGTTGAAAATCCCAAATTGTTTGCATAGTCAACTTACACACAGCTCTGACAAACACACTTACCCCACCAGACATGCCACCAGGGGTCTTTTCACAGTCCCCAAATCCAGTACAAATTCAAGAAAGCGTAGTATTGTAGAGCCATTATTGCATGGAACTCCGTTCCATCTCATATTGCTCAAATAAACAGCACACCTGGTTTCAAAACACAGATAAAGCAACACCTCACGGCACAATGCCTCTCCCCTATTTGACCTAGATAGTTTGTGTATGTATTGATATGTAGGCTACTTGTACCTTAAAAAAAGTATTCTATCCTTGAGCTGTTCTTGTCTATTAATGTTCTGTATTATGTCATGTTTTGTGTGGACCCCAGGAAGAGTAGCTGCTGATTTTGCAACAGCTAATGGGGATCCTAATAAAATACCAAATAACTGTGCCTTTCTGTAGGGAATGTACAATGCCACCACACGACAGGTGGAGACAGAACTGCTACCATGCCTGAGATACTACAGCATCAGATTCTATGCATACAACCCTCTAGCAGGTACTGTGCATCTAAACTCAGCAAAAAAAAAGAAACGTCCCCTTTTCAGGAACCTGTTTTTCAAAGATAAGTCGTAAAAATCCAAATAACTTTACAGATCTTCATTGTAAAGGGTTTAAACACTGTTTCCCATGCTTGTTCTATGAACCATAATTAATGAACATGCACCTGTGGAACGGTCGTTAAGACGCTAACAGCTTACAGACGGTAGGCAATTAAGGTCACAGTTATGAAAACTCAGAACACTAAAGAGGCCTTTCTACTGACTCTGAAAAACACCAAAAGAAAGATGCCCAGGGTCCCTGCTCATCTGCGTGAACGTGCCTTAGGCATGCTGCAAGGAGGCATGAGGACTGCAGATGTGGCCAGGGCAATAAATTGCAATGTCCATACTGTGAGACGCCTAAGACAGCGCTACAGGGAGACAGGACGGACAGCTGATCGTCGTAGCAGTGGCAGACCACGTGTAACAACACCTGCACAGGATCGGTACATCCGAACATCACATCTGCAGGACAGGTACAGGATGGCAACAACTGCCCGAGTTACACCAGGAACTCACATTCCCTCCATCGGTGCTCAGACTGTCCACAATAGGCTGAACTGAGGGCTTGTAGACCTGTTGTAAGGCAGTTCCTCACCAGCAACACCGTCGCCTATGGGCACCAACCCACCGTTGCTGGACCAGACAGGACTGGCAAAAAGTGCTCTTCACTGACGAGTCATGGTTTTGTCTCACCAGGGGTGATGGTCGGATTTGCGTTTATCGATGAAGGAATGAGCGTTACACCGAGGCCTGTACTCTTGAGCGGGATCGATTTGGCGGTGGAGGGTCCATCATGGTTTGGGGTGGTGTGTCACAGCATCATCGGACTGAGCTTGTCATTGCAGGCAATCTCAACGCTGTGCATTACAGGGAAGACATCCTCCTCCCTCATGTGGTACCCTTCCTGCAGGCTCATCCTGACATGACCCTCCAGCATGACAATGCCACCAGCCATACTGCTCGTTCTCTGTGTGATTTCCTGCAAGACAGGAATGTCAGTGTTCTGCCATGGCCAGCGAAGAGCCCGGATCTCAATCCCATCGAGCACATCTGGGACCTGTTGGATTGGAGGGTGAGGGCTAGGGCCATTCCCCCCAGAAATGTCAGGGAACTTGCAGGTGCCTTGGTGGAAGAGTGGGGTAACATCTCACAGCAAGAACTGGCAAATCTGGCGCAGTCCATGAAATGCACAGCAGCACTTAATGTAGCTGGTGGCCACACCAGATACTGTTACTTTTGACACCCCCTCTAACAGAAATGGAATAATGTGTCCCTGAACAGTCACATGTCTGTGAAACTTGTTCAGTTTATGTCTCAGTTGTTGAATCTTATGTTCATACAAATATTTACACATGTTAAGTTTGCTGAAAATAAATGCAGTTGACAGTGTGAGGATGTTTCTTTTTTTGCTGAGTTTATAACACCTCTAAAATGGCAAGATATTGAGGATCATAAAACATCTCAATGTCTAGTGTGAGAACTTGGTTTAACATTCACTCTGTTCTTCTGTGCAACCAGGGGGCCTTCTCACAGGGAAGTACCATTATCAGGACAAAGAAGGTTCTCAGCCTTCAGGACGTTTCTTTGGTAACAACTGGGCTGGTGCTTACAGAGACAGGTGAGATAACAGAATAAAATATTATTATTAATTAACTAGTATGGTCACAGTAGTTACTCACAATAAAAACATGATTTGTCCAGATTACCTTTACACTAGATACAATTAAACATTACATTTGGATGATTTATGTGTTGTGTGTCAGGTACTGGAAGGAGAGCCACTTCCAGGCGATAGACCTTGTTCAGAATGCCATGGAGACAGCGTATGGCTCAAACAAACCCTCCATGACATCTGCTGCTCTACGCTGGATGTACCACCACTCCCACCTCAAGGTAACCGACCACATTCAATAATGAACAGGGACAACTCACTATCAGCTAGGTCACTTTGGCTGCATTTACATAGGCAGCCTAATTCAGACCTTTTTCCAGTAATTGACTAATTCCACTAATCAGATCAGCTCTTTTGCCATAATTGGGCAAAATATCAGAATTGGGCTGCCTGTAAAAACAGTCAATGATTACAAATCAAATTTCTTTACAATGTGAAAAGGAACATTTCACTCAATGTCAGCAGTGCTATTTAAACAATCTTCATAAGTGTATGTAGTGTTAATTGTTGGGTCCTCTTGTACCCGGGCTTTGTATCCACTGTTCCAGGGTGATTTGGGAGATGGTGTAATCATTGGGATGTCCAGTATGGATCAGCTAGAGCAAAACCTTTCTGCCTCTGAGGAGGGGCCTCTGGATGAGCGTGTGGTGGAGGCATTCAAACATGCCTGGGACCTGGTGGCCCACGAGTGCCCCAATTACTTCCGCTAGATGGCTCCTCAACAACCCTGGCTAGTCTAGAGCCCACATCTGATCGACTATGTCCACTGACTGTTGCCTTTTTACCAAATGTGCCGTATACAGTTAGCTAATTAACATGTACAGTGAGATGTAGGTTTTATAAATAAGTCAGTTTGGTTATCAGATCGATGCTTTAGCAAAATTACAAAAAAAGTGCAGATTATGATTTTGGTCCTATTATATCACTTCATGTAAATTCAATGAATCAATTGAGGGTAGTTGTGTTTTCAGAAACTTTTTCTGGTGGCTGTCTTGGCTTTAATAAACTGGGGAGCAATTGGGACAGTATTTTTTTTCTCCTTAATGATATATCTGCCATGGCCAAAGCATTTGATGAACGTTGTGGGTCACGATTTTACAGCCTAGCTTAAAGATATACTTCGCATTAACAATTCCAACTTTCTTTTGTGGGATGTTTTATAGGACAACCCAGCATACTGTAGGTTGGTACTGTTGTATTTGAGTGGACCAATAAAAATGTATAAAGCACAAAATGTATATACAATTCCATGGGTAACATTGCAATTAGGAAACACTTAGAGTACTTTGTTTTGACGTCACCTAAAAAAAAGGCACAGTATTAAAAACATTAAGTCTGAGAAGTCCATTGCTCTATCCAGATTCATTCCCTTCTTCCTCTTTGTCATCGTTATCCTGCATGGCCTCTTCCTCAGCTAGCTTCTCAAAGTCGCTCGTTTCAGAGTTCCACATGCACTGGATCTGCACTCTGAATTCAGCCATCTCAATCCCAAAGAGTTTCTATGTTATGGAAAATAAGTTAATTTGATTAGATAAGCCATTTATAGGACCATCTAGCAACTGGACTTGCAAAATGTCTCATAGGCTTATCAGAAGGTGTAGCCTGGGGGAACACTTTAGAACTCACCAGAATACGGGCCTGTTCAGGGGTTAGTGTGTCTCCCTCTTTGCACACTTCATGGTCTTTCAGTAGCGTCACCACTCCTACGACAAAACAATGGGGTATAAGCCAACAATTGCAACATGTATTCCTTCTTTGGAATGAATCAGAAGTTGAAGTTTGTATCAGAAGCATCCTATCATTACAGACTTAGGAAAGCGTTCTCTSAACATCAGAGACATGTTCTCACCTTTCTTGAGTGCTGTGGGGAGTCCCAACTGTCTTAGCTGTGGCTCCATGGAGTGAGGGAACTGTTCCAGGGGTCCTTCATCAAGTGTTATGGCCATCCCTGCCTTGTTTCCTGCTCGTGCAAAATCTATCTCTTTGAACTGGCTGAAATACCTGAAGAACATTTATCAAGAGAAAAACTTATATGAAACTACCACAGAGGACAAGGAATCAGCCGCAGCACTGGATCGTCACAGAAAAGGACTCAAGCTAATGATTGTACATTTTTAATGGAAGTATTGATCTACTTACTCTTGTACCTCTTCTTTGGTTTTATTTGTGAATAACACACCCACTTCTCCTCTCAGAAACCTGCTGACCTACAAAATAAGCAGGCCGACATTAATTGAACCCCTTGCAAAGTGTCATTGTGCAATTTGACCCTCACTTTATCACAGATTTGACATACCTTGTGCAAATTGTCTTTGTACTCGCTTGTTGATCCTTTACCTATAGCGATCATCATCACTTTGTTTTTGCCAAAAAAGAATCTGTGAAAGTGAAGAAAAACCTTAGTCAAACTGGCTAGTCAGCTACATGTATTTATGCACATAACACGTAGGTGTCTGACCATTTGATTTGTCTTAATAATGAGAACCAGACTGCATAGACTAGTGTGTTGAGTGTTCATGTGTGTTCTTACCGACTGTGTTTCCAGGCTGTCCTGATGTCTTTCAATTTGTTGTTCCTCATGTTTGCCACAGAGAAGATGAACAGGTGCTTGTACATATCCACACATTTCCGCAACTATAATGTTACGGACATACAGATACAGACTATTAGTCAAAGAGTTTTAGCTGGATATCATTGTCAGACAGGAAACAACTAGCTAACTAGGATTGAATGGTCAGAAATAGTTACCTCTTCTATTAAGTTCTGTTTTGTTTCCAGACCCTTCTTGGCTGTTTTTGTTAGTGAAACTGAGAAGTGAAAAAGGCACACAATAAGGGTTAATACCTACAGGACAACAAAAAATGTTCAGCAATAGCTATATTTGCAAACATAACCTGCTTGCTAGCTAGCGAATAGCTTATGGTGCTAGCTAGTTACAGTATGTAGTTAGCTAGCTAGCGGCCTCCTCTTTCACCTCTTGATGCAATACATCCCCTGCAAATGCTATAGTAGTGAACTGCTATCTCAAGTAATGCATTCAGCCAAACTATACTTAATATACTTTTCATCTACTGGATGAATCTGACATAAAAACCTACTTTTCTTGTCTCTCTTTGACTTTGGCATGGTTCTCGCGTTGTAGAACAAGACCTAGTGAGGAAAAGGACTCCACGTGTTTCTGTCTACTGAAAATAGCTGTCCAAAATATGCCTGACAATAATTGACTATTCACTTGCATTTTCTGAGCTAATTTTCTGTCGCATCATTGAATTTAAATGAGATATTGAGTTTGATAATAGGAATACATTATTTAATCATCTGTAGAAAAATGTGCTTTACAGACATGTCTCTTTTCCCCCCAGCAGATGGAACCCTGCAAACATAAGAGGGCACAAATAGGTGTATTAACAAGGCAATCTTAATAAAGCCATTAGAACTTAGTATTGTGTGACAGAAATAATGATTTCCTTCTTTATTCTATGGAGTTTTCTGTTGAGTGTCAATAATGTAGCTACATCTTTGCATAATTCATGTTGTGCAATGACAGCAAAATTGACAGCAGTGTCCCTTGAGTGAGATGTCTGTGGCATGTGCATCTCTGAAATGTGATTCAATGTAGGATAGTTAATCAATGTGTACTGCTTTAACAAACAAATGGATACCGTGAATAGAACCATCTATGTGCGTGTTGCCTGCTGGCTTTGTGTAATAATTCTCTATGCCAGATGAGTTTATGTGTTATGTTATCTGTGAACCTGAAGTGAGAAATGCAGTAGCAAGAGGTGAAATCCCACATAGACAAATTACAGCCATATCCACAAAGCGTCTCAGGGTAGGAGTGCTGATCCAGGTCAGGACCAGTTTTTCACTTTTAGATTATAATGAATATGAATATATGGACAGATCCTATATTACACCTAAGTGCAAATGTTGTTAATTTACTACAGCTCAGAATGCAACAGCACAGTCCCCTCCAAGCTTATCACCAAGCTCAGGACTGGAACTGAACACCTCCCTCTGCAATTGCATCTTGGACATCCTGACGGGCCGCCCCCAGTTGGTGAGGGTAGGCAACAACACATCCGCCATGCTGACCTCAACACAGGGGCCCCTCATGGGAGCGTGCTTAGTCCCCTCCTGTTCTCCCTGTTCACCGCTCACGACTCCAACACAATCATTAAGTTTGCTCATGACATGATGGTGATAGGCCTGATCACCGGCGACGATGACACAGTCTATAGGTCAAGGGGTCAGTGACCTGGTAGTGTGGTGCCAGGACAACAACCTCACCCTTAACGTCAGCAAGACAAAGAAGCTGATCGTGGACTACAGAGAGCCGAGCAAAGCCCCATCCACATTGATGGGCTGTGTGACTCATCACATACGCTGCTGCTACTTTTTATTATCTACTGTATCCTGTTGCCTAGTCATTTTACCCCTTACTATATGCACATATCTACCTCAATTATCTCGTAGCCCTGCGCATCGACTCTGTACTGGTACCCTGTACTGGTACCAACAAATATGAGGGAAAATACAGTTCCCCAAAATTGAATGATGGACAAATTATCCCTAGAATTAGACTAGGCTACCTTGAACAAAAATGTAGCCTAGTCTAATTCTAGGGATAATTTATCCATCATTAAATTTTGGGGAACTGTATTTTCCCTCATATTTCTGCATTTTGGGCTTCAGAGCTCCCAGTCAACCTCTGCACAAAACACAAATTGTTCAACCTTAAAATGAAGCAAAACAATATCACCTTAAAAAAAAGATGACAGCGTGATAGATGGCCATCAAATTATCAAAGCCATAAAGTTTGGTGTATTTGAGAGCACCAGCTGTTCCGGATGACTGTGTGATCTCGCTTTCCATAGACAATGTGAGTAAGACCTTTAATTAAACAGGTTAATATTCGCAGACCGAATACCAGGACTCTAATATTTGAACAAAAACGTTTTGTTCAAGGTAGCCTAGTCTAATTCTATGGATAATTTTTGTTCAATGTAGCCTAGTCTAATTCTAGGGATAATTTGTCCATCATAAAATTAGGCGGAACTGTATTTTCCCTCATTTTCTGGACTTTGGGCTTTATTATTATTTTTTGTACTGTGAGCGCGTGAGTTTGTTTTTGCTCGTGAGGGGGCGTAACAGAGAATGGGAGGGGCGATGCATACGTTGCCCAGTTGAGCAGCTTGAAATATGATCCAGCGGCGCCACGAAGAGGCAGGGCTATAGACTAGAAGCATAGTGTTATCACACCGAGGTACCAGAGTTCGGAGAGATACGTGAATAGGAGCAAAGAGAGAGAGAGAAAAAGAGAGAGAGAAAGAGAGAGAGAGTAGTGTAGTGTAGAGAATGGGAAAGGGAGTAACTGGGAGCATTCAGCATCTGACAAATCAAAGGCACGGTGTCTCATATTCCTGCGTATAGCAGAGGAGGATGGAGCCTTGCCGGTTGAGCCAGAGGACTGGGCCGATAAGATGATCTGTTTGTGGATACCATTGTGTTTTTGTTCGCACCAATAGGAACATGTGTTTTCTGGAGGTTTGAGGAAAGCAATGGTTGCATCACCTTCAACTGCGCTGTCAATCTCATTTCAAAGAGCCACATCATAAGAAACTCCGTGGGGAACTGGCCTTTTGGAGGATATGCAGAAATAGGATCGGTTTGGTTGTTAAATTATTTTAGCAAACCAAGCATTAAAACCAGCGGTTATCAGTTTTATGTTTACCAGTATGATGAACTCTTTTTTTGATACTTCGCCTGCTGCTATGATCGCTACAGTTCCTGTCAGCCGTATGTCCACTTCTGGGTCGGGCGCGGTAACCAGTGCTCTGCGAAATGATTTGGGGTCCAATATCCATGTCCTGAAGACTCTGAACCTGCGGTTTCGCTGTTTTCTTGCTAAGGTTCATGAACTAGAGCGGAGAAACAAATTATTAGAGAACCAACTGCAGCAAGCCTTGGAGCAACAACGATACCAAGTATACACACGTGAAGTAGCTGTCCAAACCGACTCTACTGAATCCCGACTGCCTGGCACCATTTGGAGTTTCACGCACGTGAGGAGACACGGCGAGCGCTATGAGACTCTCCAGGGGCCCGGTGTATCCTGGAATCACCCGGACGGTGTTGGGGTCCAAATCGATACCATCACACCAGAAATAAGAGCTCTGTATAATGTTTTGGCTAAAGTCAAGCGAGAGAGAGACGAATACAGGAGAAGGTAAGTACCAACAAACTACTGCATTCCGACAGTGACATCAGTGCGCATTTCCCATTGCAGCAGTTTTAGGCCTGACTGAAGCAGCAGCATCAATCTACACATTATTTCTGCATTTAATTCTAATTGGATGGTAATAATATATGCTGGTTATTTGTCACCAGATAGGAATTAATGAAATGCGTCATTGGTAGCCTAATATAAAGAAACTGCAACTCTCAAAACCTCAGATTTGGTGAAAGGTGGACTGATTCATTGCATATTTTGGTAGCCAAGCAGCAAGGGTATTGTAACGCTTGCCAAAACCATGCGATTGCGCGATACCCTCTAGACTTCAGTTTAATTTTAACTCAAGGCAGATTTGTTAACTTTTTACATAATTGTTTAATTTTCACTCTACTAGGTCTGCAGGCGTTTTTCCCCACCCAGTACTAACACACCCGTTTGAAATAATGAACTAATCATCCTCCATGATTGGCTGAATCAGGTTTGTTACTACTGGGCTGGAACAAAACCTTGCACTGTACCTCCCTGGGACCAAAGTTAGGTACCCGAGAGCCGTCATTCATCTGTTTCTGCTGGGTGTTTTGTTGTTTGACACTGTGTCAAGTATAGGCTGGTTACATTCAATCCTATGGAATAGTAGAGATGAACCATTGTTTGAAACCTCCTTCACTGACCAGTGACCCATGAGCAGTTATGTGGCTTCTAGGCCTGAAGGTGTTGTTATCATGGTGGGATATAGAAATAATAAAGAATATAGCTAAAAGCAGCCAGAGATTATACAATACAGGTTGTTTGCAATGTTTCACGTTGGTACAGTAATACATGTAGCGAGGATGCTGAAACTAGAGGGTATGTCCGATGGAAAATGGTGGGAAAAATCTAATTTTATTGGTCGCATACACATATTTAGCAGATGTTATTGCGGGTGTAGCGAAATGCTTGTGTTCCTAGCTCCAACAGTGCAGTAGTATATAAGAATTCACGACAATACACACAAATGTAAAAGAATGGAATTAAGAAATATCTAAATATTAGATTGAGCAATGTCGGAGTGGCATTGACTAAAATACAGTAGAATAGAATACAGTATATACATATGAGATGAGTAAAGCAGTATGTAAACATTATTCAAGTGGCCAGTGATTCCAAGTCGATGTATATAGGGCAGCAGCCTCTATGGTGCAGGGTTGTGTAAATGGGTGGAAGCCAGCTAGTGATGGCTATTTAACAGTCTGATGGCCTTGAGATAGCAGCTGTTTTTCAGTCTCTCGGTCCTTGCTTTGATGCACCTGTACTGACCTCGCCTTCTGGATGATAGCGGGTGAACAGGCCGTGGCTCTGGTGGTTGATGTCCTTGATGATCTTTTTGACCTTCCTGGAGGGCAAGGTAGTTTGCCCCCAGTGATGGGGTGGACAGACCACARCACCCTCTGGAGAGCCCTGCGGTTGCGGGCAGTGCAGTTGCCGTACCAGGCGGTGATACAGCCCGACAGAATGCTCTCAATTGTGCATCTGTAAAAGTTTGTGAGGGTTTTAGGAGCCAAGCCAAATTTCCTCAGCCTCCTGAGATTGAAGAGGCGCTGTTGCGCCTTCTTCACCACACTGTCTGTGTGGGTTGACCATTTCAGATTGTCAGTGATGTGTACACCAAGGAACTTGAAGCTGTCCACCTTCTCCACTGCTGTCCCGTCGATGTGGATAGGGGCGTGCTCCCTCTGCTGTTTCCTGAAGTCCACGATCAGCTACTTTGTTTTGTTGATGTTGAGTGAGAGGTTATTTTCCTGGCACGACTCTCCCAGGGCCCTCACCTCCTCCCTGTAGGCTGTCTCGTCATTGTTGGTAATCAAGCCTACTACTGTTGTGTCGTCTGCAAACTTGATGATTGAGTTGGAGGCGTGCATGGCCACGCAGTCATGGGTGAACAGGGAGTGCAGGAGGGGGCTGAGCATGTACCCTTGTGGGGCACCTGTGTTGAGGATTAGCAAAATGGAGGTGTTGTTTCTTACCTTCACCACCTGGGGATGGCACGTCATGAAGTCTAGGACCCAGTTGCACAGGGCGGGGATCAGACCCAGGGCCCCAAGCTTAATGATGAGCTTGGAGGGTGCTTGGAGGGAACTATGGTGTTGAATGCTGAGCTATAGTCAATGAACAGCATTCTTACATAAGTATTCCTCTTGTCCAGATGGGATAGGGCATACAGCGATTGSATCGTCTGTGGATCTATTGGGGCGGTAAGCAAATTGAAGTGGGTCTAGGGTGTCAGGTAAGGTAGAGGTGACATGATCCTTAACTAGACTCTCAAGCACTTCATGATGACAGAAGTGAGTGCTACAGTTACCTTTGCTTTCTTGGGTATAGGAACAATGGTGGACATCTTGAAGTAAGTGGGGACAGCAGACTGGGGTAGGGAGAGATTGAATATGTCCGTAAACACTCCAGCCAGCTGGTCTGTGCATGCTCTGAGGACGCGGCTAGGGATGCCATCTGGGCCGGCAGCCTTGTGAGGGTTAACACGRTTAAATGTATTACTCATGTCGGCCACGGAGAAGGAGAGCCCGCAGTCCTTGGTAGCGGGCCGCGTCGGTGGTATTGTGTTATCCTCAAAACGGTGTTTAGCTTGTCCGGAAGCAAGACGCCGGTGTCCACAACGCGGCTGGTTTTCCCTTTGTAGTCTGTGATTGTCTGTAGACCCTACCACATAAATAAGAATTCGTTCTTAACTGGCTTGCCTAGTTAAATAAAATAAAAATGTAAAAAACATATGCTTCGTGTCTGAGCCATTGAATTGTGATTCCACTTTCTCTGTACTGACATTTTGCCTGTTTGATTGCCTTACGCAGGAAATTACATTGTTTGTATTTGGCCATATTCCCAGTCACCTTGCCATTGTTAAATGTGGTGGTTTGCATTTTCAGTTTTGCATGAATGCTGGCATCTATCTACTGTTTCTGGTTTGGGTAGGTTTTAATAGTCACAGTGGGTACAACATCTTCTATACACTTCCTGATGAACTCAGTCACCATATCCGTGTATTCGTAAATGTTATTCTCAGAYGCTACCTGGAACATATCTCAGTCCGCATGATCAAAACAATCTTGAAGCATGGATTCCGATTGGTCAGACCAGCGTTGAATAGACCTTAGCATGGGTACTTCCTGTTTGAGTTTCTGTCTATAGGAAGGGAAAAGCAAAATGGAGTCGTGGTCAGATTTGCCAAAGGGAAGGTGGGGCAGGGCCTTGTAGGCTTTTTGTAAAGTTGAGTAGTAGTGGTCCAATGTTTTTCCAGAGCGAGTACTACAGTCAATGTGTTGGTAGAACTTCGGTAGCATTTTCTTCAACTTTGCACTGCATTTGAATTTCACTCTGTCATTGCAATTTCAAACCTGATTACACTGTCTTAATGGAGACAACCATGGTAGAATGGTTCATAGTGTGGGTCTCCCATCCAACCCCAGCTTCCTCTTTGCTCATACCGGTTTCATTTCCCAGAGCTTTGGTCATCAACTGGTTGATCGCGATCAACTGGTCGATCTTTAAGGCATTCCTAGTAGATCACCAAACATTTCTGTAGAAAAGCAAATTATAAAGGCTTGCCCCGCTTTTTTTATTACTCGTGTTGCGCTGTTGGCGGTAGGTACACTTGATTCAGAAGCCCAGCGCAGCGGGTAGGCAAAGTGTTCCAATTTTGAACCATTTAATTTGTCAGAAAGGACAAAATCCGCCTACCCAGCGGACCAGGAGATCTGTGGCTAAATCGAGTGCGCCTACTGCGCTGGCCAATCGGAGAGCTCAAATCAGTGTCTACAAGTTTGATACTAGCCTACGAGAGATTTCATAACTTTCAAAACAATAACCAGAGAGAGACTGTCAAAGAATACAGCAAAGAGTTGGTGTTTTTATGGGTGAGTTCATGTAAAAAAAATATTCAGCACTGTCAACACTGTTTTTATTCTCCACGATTAAAAAACATAAAATGTCTACTCCCTACTTCCACTTGCGTTGCAATGAATGAGTAGTCAAATGTATTATTAGCAGCTCGTTGTGTATATTTTAATATCGATGAATATTTCACTTTCTCTGGTCATAGGAACACGAATTTGTGCTTGAGGCAGATGTGGTGGTCCTCGAGTTTCGCCATCAGGTGGAAGGTTGTTTTTAAATGTTTGAGCGTATGCTTCAGCCAAGACATCGGCTGCTAGTCAGATTATCATATCTCACAGGCAGTCACACTGTGGACTAACTAACGTCTCCAGTGGCTCGAGTGCTCTCGTTGCCACGGTAACCCCCTGCCCTTAAAGGGGCTGCTGAACATTTGTCTCACAAAAATGAAATACAATTGAGCAATATACCCAGGGGGTGCAACTGGTTTTAGAAGTGGTGGGGGTGGGGAGGCATGGCCCTATGGCCCTTCTAGCTGTTTCTATTTAGAACAACAAAAAGTAAGCAAAAATGCCCACAGTCATCAAGCTAGGTAAGAGATCATTATTAAATATGTTTAATTAATAAGACTGAACTAGATCAATGATAATTCAATAATCTATATTGTGTTGCAACTTTAACCAATAACTTAACAAATGAACAACTCTTACAAATAAAGTACAAAGACTTAACTTTTGATTGACTTTATTAAGATATCAAATATCTTAATATCTTATTTCAGCCAGTCCACCCAGCCAGCCCGTGCAGCCTGCATGTCCGACCCACACCAGTCTAGTCAATAACTCAACACTCTCCCCAACACAATTTCCTTCAAGTCTTTTTAAAAATGTCTCATGGGAAAGGTTTGGAAAGCAAAAGTTTCATAAAAACACATACTCCTACACATTAATACACAGAAACAGAACATCCTCCATATAATTCATATCATAGGCCTAATAGTACTGTAGAGCTCTTTTAACTTGAAGTCTCCAGTATCAGCATAAAAAAAGAGATGGGAGAATCTGCAGACATGCTGAGATAAAAGAACATACTTGTTGCCATAATTCAGCCAGCCTTCACAAGACCATAACATATGCAAATTTGTGTTTTACACCTCCAGCAAAATAATACAATTTCTGGGTGCATGATATTCTTTTTCACTGGCATATATAGTAAGTTCTATGGATGGTCTTAAACTYCAGTAATTTATATCTGTGCTTATATGAACATGTCTGGGAGTTCTAACATATCTGAATCCATTCATCATCAATTTTGTTTGACTTTTTTTTTTGTCATTGGGAAAAGCCTCTATTAACCCTTGATACAGTTTGGAAATCAACTTTAGAGGGTTGTCAGACTGCCTTAAAATAGTTTTGATCTTTGAAGCTTCTTGCTTGTCCAGTGTTTGCTGCACTGAGAGAATAAAGTGTTGTATCTGCGTAAGTTCACCTCTGCACCGATACACTGGTATTCCCTGGCTGCCTAACCCTGATGAGACCCAGGTCACCATCTGATCCTGCTCAAATGAGGCATGACAAAGAATTACCTTAGTGTACATTTATGCATTATATTATCCAAGAATAAAATCAATGGTTCTGTAAATGAAATAAAAATTATTCCCAGATCCCAGACTTTAGCCTACCCATAGACTCAATGATGGAATGTCACCATCTGARCCTGCTAAGGCATGATGAGCATAGTGTTGTGTACTGACTGTGCACCATGACAGTGAAGCCTGTAGAGCTGTTTATACCGTGTCAGTGTGAAAAGTAGGAAATAAGATAGGGAAACTGACAGTTTAATAACGTTACATTGCTTTCCTGACTAATAAAACTTGTATCGCGCTGAAAAAAATTTAATCAGAATATTGGTCTTCAATCGCTTGGCCGCTGGTTTCATCGGTTGATTCAGGTCTAGCGTGATTGAGGCAAAAATAATAGCAAAGGTTAGTGAGCTAGATGGTTAACGTTAGCCAACTTTTGGCTATCTCTAACTAATGGTACATCATCAAATTTACTTCAGTTGAAACGGGACAAATCAAAGGCTACAAAACATTTCCATATACACAACAGCTGTTAGATACTGCTATTTGACAGATAGCTAGCTAACACTGAACTGGCTGTGCTAGCTACTAGCTAGCTAACTAGCTGGTAGTAGTTCATTCACTTCAGTCGAGAGGGGATGAAACATTACCTAACATAACATGTCAGTTACATTATTAGCTCACCACTGGGAATATATATATWTTTTTCTGTCAAACAGCAGTTAACTTGCCATTGAGATCAGTCAGCTAACGAGTAGCCAGTTTCTGCTCTGCTTGCTTTACAACTCATAGAAAATGTGCAAAACAGACAGCAGCTGCCTCTGTTCATCTCTCCTGTGCTGGTCCTATACACCAGCCTTTCAGCAGCTTTGCCTTACACCACAGAGCATGCAGACAGGCTGTGTGATGTGCCGTACTAAATCCAACCGGCTGAAACCGGGAAAAAGCCTGCATGGTCCTAACGCACACTGGTGCCGTGTTTTGTATCACAGTGCAATGATAAAACTGGGGGGAACAAAAATGCAATTTCAGAATGCGTGGGGGGGGGGGGGATCACCATTGTCCCCGTCCCCAGTGAAAGTTGCGCCTCTGAATATATCACATCACTTCTTACTAGTAATAGATGTATTGTTTTAGAAACAGTACAAAGCATGGTCATCCATTTTTTGTTTTTTGTTTAATTATGGCGTAAAAATATTTTGGCTGGTAAAAAATCTGAGTGGCTGTTAGATTTTTAAATCTACCTGCCACATTGGCTGGTGGACCAACAAGTTAGTTTCAGGCCCTGAACTGATCTATTTTTTTATCCAAGCTCGAGTTTTTAAATATAATATGGTCTAAGAAGAACAATTTTGCCAGGCATATAACCAATATGCTGTGATAATGTATTAGGCCTGTCTACTGCACAAACCTCATACCTACAGAACTGTTTTTATTAGGTTATGTTTTACATTTAAGTTGTTTACATTTTTTTATCTGAGCGGTAGGTCTCGCCTTATAAAAGGTTGGTGACCACTGTCCCAGAGGATTTCCTGCAGCATCCGTGGCCCAGGTCACTACTGCAGGGACCCTGTCAACCACCTCTGTTGCCCCATGATTCAACCAGGGAAGAATTCCGTAAGACCCTAACTTAACCAAGAGTTTGGCTATGGGACAGACTCACTTCCATGCCCCCATACTGACTCAAACTGATGAAGTCATGAACTGTGTTTAGCAATCTTACTTTGGATGGTGATTTAAATAGRAAAGTAGCCCATTTGAAACTCTGCTGCAAATGACTGACAAGGCATGGAACAATCTTGCAAAGCCCTGCTCACATTATGATTGGGAAATACCAGCTCCTTGTACTTTAGACATTTCTGCAGTTAAGGTAAAAAAGGCCTAGGCCTAATGCTTCCATTGCTAAATCAGGGAGTCAGTAGATATACACACAGGCTTCAGACACTATTGATATTCATAAATGCACTTCAGCTAATAGCCCTCAAATAAAATAGCAATTCATTCTGAAAGGCAAGATTGCATTTCCTGCTGTTCATTATTGAATGGACGGAATATTCAGGCATGATAACAACTCAACTGAGTAGGACAGTCTGTCAAAAGACTGGCCTACAGCTTACTAACTGTTATAACCCTGTTATAACTTGTAAATAAGACTTACATTCTCAAATGGAAAATCTCATGCAGAAAAACAGACATTGGTGATGTCATTTCATGGGTCAGTGACTACATGCATGACAGACTTTCCTGGTTACTATACTGTAGAGAAGCAGTTAATATACTATTACTGTGACAAAAATTCCAGATTGTCTGCATAATCAAATAACATTCAGCTCAGACATCCATACATACCCCACAAGACAGGCCACCAGGGGTCTCTTCACAGTCCCCAAATCCAAAACAAATTCACGGCAACGCATAGTTTTATACAGAGCCATGATCGCATAGAACCCTTCCATCTTCATTTACTCAAGCAAACAGCAAAATAACCCTTAAAAAAAGTATAAAAAAACAACTCATGGAACAACCGGGACTGTGAGGGAATAAAAAACGCACACACATTCACTATACCCTAGCTCAAGACCAAACATTTTAAGTAGGCAAAAAAAATATTAAAATAGAGCGCAATCCTGTTTAAAATAGAGAGCAATAGTAATGGTGTCTAACTCCGCCATGGTTCATTGAACAAAGCCTATGGGAAATGAATGGAGGTTTTGTAGGGTTTTTGTATAAATGCAGAAAATAAGGTCTGTAGTAAACACAGGSTTAGGATGTCTTATATGTTTTGTTCTATGAGATATGCATTTATGAAAAGGGAAAAAAAGCACATAAAGCACAAATGCTTCATAATTCATCAAGGTCATGTTAACTGACTGATATTATTTCATAGAACAAAACATACAAGATCTCCTCAGCCTGTGTTAACCCTCAAACCTTATTTTTGGTGTTTATCCCAAAACCCTATTCTTTCCCCATTTTAATTTTCCCCATAGAAATGGCAGAACAAACCAGAAGTAACTAATTTCCGGGTTTAGGACTACAAGTTTACTAGCTCTGTGCAACGGTTGTTTAGCCTATTAAATGGCTGGCTTTAGGACCACGAGGCGCATTGCGTGTATTTTTTTGTTCACTATAATATTACGGTGCTAATTAATGGCTGGGGTCATTTTTGTTTGTTTTTGCTGTTCTCCAAATAGTCTTTTAGAGTTTTTAAATTGTGTAGAAATGCAGTATACAAGCTTCCTGCTATACCCAAGGTTCAGCTGAACTGATGCAACTGACCTTCAGCCCAGTGTGCTGATTTCTTAAAGCTTTATATGTGTGGACACACCAGGAGATGTTTGGACCAGAATTAGTTTTTGTCAACCAGATTTGGAAAAATTTAGATGGAAGTATCTGATACAGTATCTAGAGACATGGCAAGAAGTAATTAATTCAATATGCTAAACATGTCATGACAGGATTTGTTATTACATGTTTACATATGGTTCCCGCCAGGGAACAGTACATTTCTTATTGCGCAGTTGCACAATGTTTATTGTTTTGCAGTTGTGCAACTGTCTCTGTTATTTCTTGGTCGCAAAGTTTAATGCCAGATTTGTTACCTGTTATCTGATTTTTATAACAGACTTTTAACAGTCTGAGCATGACATAGCAAGCCATAATTATTTTTGGGGATGCAAACACGCACACATTTTATTATTTTATTTACCTTTTATTTAACTAGGCAAGTTTGTTAAGAACAAATTCTTATTTCCAATGACAGCCTAGGAACAGTGGGTTAACTGCCTTGTTCAGGGGCAGCACGGCAGATTTTTACCTTGTCAGCTCGGGGATTCGATCTTGCAACCTTTCGGTTACTAGTCCAACACTCTAACCACTAGGCTACCTGCCGCCCCGTGTACGTACATGCACACAACATCGTGTCATGGATGGGTTCAGTAAGTCAGTGAGATATCCACATGCTGGAATATGTGGACAAGAAGGTTACATGTCTTTCATGTTGACAAATGACAATAGAAAGATGGGCGACCAGGGTCATTGCCAGTGCCCCAGTTCAGATTGTCTCTCCTTGAGATTCAGCAGGAGTCGTGCTGAATATCACTGTGATAAAGATCAGACGGTTGTCAGGACAGTTGTGTGTGTGGTGGTTTTTCTCAAGGACTTATTCAGGATAGGCTTCATGATAAAAAGCTAATCAAAGCAGTGTGGCTGAAGACAGCTTGGTAACCTTTCCTTCACCCCTATACAGTATGTGTTTATTTCGCTCCATTACTGTAGTCATATAATTTATATGACACTGTATCATTTTACCATGTTGGCTGATTTAATGATCATGTAAACCAAGGTGAAAGTCATCCATACTTAATACCAAAGCGATGGTTGAGTATGAGAAACACACACAGGCTTAGAGATGTAGTTCTTTCTATCATGAAAATGGTATTTGAGCTCCATCTCAATCACTCACACGAGAGAGATGGAGAGAAAGAAGGAGAAAAGCAATGTCCTCCTTGTCCCTTCTTTTTATTGACAGTGTATTGTGGCAATAAAGTGTGTGTGCGTGCATGCGAGTGTGTGTTGTGGAAGTATGCTTTTTTTTTTTTTACTGTAATGTGTTATCCTTCTAGTGTGGTGGTGACACAATACGACATTGTGTTTGTGAGTTTTTTGTTGAATGGCGTGCAGGCTTCACACAGGCTGTGTGTGTGTGGTAACTTCAAACCAAACGTGAAAGAGAGAATAAAAAGATGGAGTATAGTTGTAAATGGGCAATAAACTGATTCAGTCTGAAAGCATCCTGCAGTGGGATGTTACACAATTTCTATTTGCAATAATTGAAATTATGACTACCCAGGTTTCAAACCTGTGACATCTGCACAACTCAATGCCTTGTTAGGCCTGTGAGCTAATCCTTCCAGTAGGCATAAGCTTTGCGAGCTAACACAAGTCTTCCGTTCTCAGGCAAGGTTACTCATCATGTGACCATAGTTCACTGAATCACCTCTGTTACACAATTCTTACTTCAGCAGTTCAGACACAGCGTAGCCCTCGAAGACACATCAACAGTAAACTATGCCCCAGTTGGGATTTGAACCAGTGATCCTCGGTCACTAGTCCGCTCTTCCTAACTGTTTGGCCATGCCACTGGAGACGATCCACTGCCTTCCCGGATGCCCTTTGAAAAGGACCTGTTCCAAACCCCATGCAGTGCAGGCATGCAGCATAGCTCCTCGGGACAGTTTCTTCCAGCATTAATAATTGAAGGCAGCTGAATTTAGCTGCATCGCCGAGTGTGGATCAATGAGATGAGAATCCTGAGGAGACACTTTCTCTGTGCTTTGATCTCTCTGCTGCTGCTCAGAAGATGAAAGGACTAATTGGGCTTGTTGGGTCAGATTTAGCTGCCTCCCCAACAGGAGGATAAAGACCTGCCCACGTGAACAACCTAATATGGGTAATTACAGAGCACGATGACCTCAGGTTGCAGGTTGGAACTGTATAACCATTTCTCTTGTCTATATCCAGTTTCTAATGATACATGATGATTCCCCAAATATAAACATACTTCTGCTGTATGTATGCACACCTTTTSCCACTGTTGTGGTCTGCAATATGTAATCTAGATCTGCTGTTCAGCTAGAACTTTCCCTGTACACAGCAGTCAGTCTGTCCCAGACTGCACTGCATCCTGGCACTCAGCCCCTGCTGATAGCCCCTCTTTCTACCCCCCGCTGATACACAGGCAGAGGGAACTCATTTCTGAGAGCACACAGCTCCTGGTGATTCTCTCTCTCTCTCTCTTCCCCTAGCCTTGTGGAGGTCAACATAGTGATATCAGACTGTTATCAAGGTCAGGACGTTGTCACAAGTATCTACTGTGTGTCATTAGAAGCTCTCAGTTATCCTCAGTAGAGTTGATGTTAAGCTGCTTCATTTCATGAGAGGCTGCAGGCTGACAGTAAGGTCAACGATAAGAGTGCATTGGTGTGAAGGAGACAACAAGGAACTGTGGTGTCTCCATATTGATTCACAACAAGGAACTGTGGTGTCTCTCCATATTGATTCTGGGGGAAACTCTGGGTGGGTAGTCACGTGATGGAATCGTTCTTCCTCATTTGCCTCTGTGTGTCTGCTTTTTCAGTGAGTGCACCATGTTCCTGATTATTCATGGATATCGATGTAGCTGAGCACGGTGGCACACTGCCATGTATGAAAGTGCAGGAATGCACCTGTCTCTTCTAACCACTGTTAACCGCTATAGCAGGAGGCTATGGACTAGTGGATAGGGACATTCAGTGGTAGACACACATCAGGAGGGGCATTATACTGCTGTACAATGGCTGTACAGAGGACTTGGGTCTCTATCTGTGCATGTTAGTGAAACAGACACTGTATACAGACACAGTATCTCTGCTGTATTTCAAGATCTTATTAACACAGAAGAAACATTATCTTGGTTGACAGCTAAGGAGCTACAAGACTTAGTACACAAAGAGACAGCCTCAATCACTTACACACCCTGGGCTTAGGTTAGAATAGCCTTTTTGTGATGGTGTGCTGGCGATTTAGGGATCGATATGGGTCAGCGTATTTTGTCTCGTTATGGGTGAGTGAGCTCAGACAGGGATATTAGAGCTATCTCTTACATATACCGTTACATTAGCCCAGGCTAGACATATCTGTCTTAGAGACACAGTAACACTTAAGATACACTTAATGCAGTGGGATGGAGAGCACATGAACCTTCAGTGGCAGCGTTTTCATTATGTCTATTTAAGTGGCTCACCATGCAAGGGCTGGTCATCATGGTGATGTAGACATGCTTTCTGTAGCGCTCTCCCAAACAGAGAGATAGACAGTGGGATGAAAAGCCAGACTACACATGTACTGTATGCAATGATTATCTATTATATGTTTATTATTGGTGCCTTGCTCTTTAGTATTCATTCAGGTATAGTTTGCTGTAAGTTATAATTTTGTGGGCAGGCACTGCGGTGCCACGAACCATTCTAAACTACCATTCAATTTATTGGCAGTATTTCATCGTATTATCACTAAGTGATCTTTGTAACCTACTGTATATTGAATTAGGATGCTGTCGGTTTTGACCTACTGTACCTTTAAGCCAGGGGATAAACAACCATGATGGATCATGATGAGAGTGAGGGGAATTGAAATAGGGGGGGAAGCTGACTTCCTGTAAATACAGCTGTCATGCTTTCATGGGAGTTCTGATTTATTCTACACTTTCTACAGGTGTGTGTACTTAGATGATTAAAGGGATGTGCCATGGTGTATTTACACAGGGATAATGGAATGCAGATACATGGCTTTCCTGTGGTTTATACTGTACACACCCCGATTTCAGGAGGATTTGTGCCAAAGGTCTTCTCTAATGAGTCTATCCACCCACAGCTCCACCCAAACCAGGCCTGAGCATGCCATGGGTGTGTGTCTCAGTGATGACATAACATACATATATATTATTTATTTAACCTTTATTTTAACTAGGCAAGTCAGTTAAGAACACATTCTTATTTTCAATGACGGCCTAGGAACGGTGGGTTAACTGCCTTGCTCAGGGGCAGAACGACAGATTTTTACCTTGTCAGCTCAGGGATTCAATCTTGCAATCTTACGGTTAACTAGTCCAACGCTCTAACCACCTGCCTCARGAGGAGCCRGCCTGTTACGCGAATGCAGTAAGAAGCCAAGGTAAGTTGCTAGCTAGCATTTAAACTTATCTTATAAAAAACAATCAATCAATCATAATTACTAGTTATAACTACACATGGTTGATGATATTACTAGTTTATCTAGCGTGTCCTGCGTTGCATATAATCGATGCAGTGCGCATTCGCGAAAAAGGACTGTCGTTGCTCCAATGTGTACATAAACATCAATGCCTTTCTTAAAATTAATACACAGAAGTATATATTTTTAAAACCTGCATAATTTAGCTAAAAAGAAATCCAGGTTAGCAGGCAATATTAACCAGGTGAAATTGTGTCACTTCTCTTGCGTCATTGCACGCAGAGTCAGAGTATATGCAACAGTTTGGGCCGCCTGGCTCATAACTAATTTGCCAGAATTTTACGTAATTATGACATAACATTGAAGGTTGTGCAATGTAACAGGAATATTTAGACTTATGGATGCCACCCGTTAGATAAAATACGGAACGGTTCCGTATTTCACTGAAATAATAAACGTTTTGTTTTCGAGATGATAGTTTCCGGATTCGACCATATTAATGACCTAAAGGCTCGTATTTCTGTGTGTTATTATGTTATAATTAAGTCTATGATTTGATAGAGCTGTCTGACTGAGCGATGGTAGGCACCAGCAGGCTCGTAAGCATTCATTCAAACAGCACTTTTGTGCGTTTTGCCAGCAGCTCGTCGCTGTGCTTCAAGCATTGAGCTGTTTATGACTTCAAGCCTATCAACTCCCGAGATTAGGCTGGTGTAACCGATGTGAAATGGCTAGCTAGTTAGCGGGGTGCGCGCTAATAGCGTTTCAAACGTCACTCGCTCTGAGACTTGGAGTGGTTGTTCCCCTTGCTCTGCAAGGGCCGTGGCTTTTGTGGAGCGATGGGTAACGCTGCTTCGAGGGTGGCTGTTGTCGATGTGTTCCTGGTTCGAGCCCAGACAGGGGCGAGGAGAGGGACGGAAGCTATACTGTTACACTGGCAATACTATAGCGCCTATAAGAACATCCAATAGTCAAAAGGTATATGAAATACAAATCGTATAGAGAGAAATTGTCCTATAATAACTACAACCTAAAACTTCTTACCTGGGAATATTGAAAACTCCTGTTAAAAGGAACCACCAGCTTTCATATGTTCTCATGTTCTGAGCAAGGAACTTAAACGTTAGCTTTTTTTACATGGTACATATTGCACTTTTACTTTCTTCTCCAACACTTTGTTTTTGCATTATTTAAACCAAATTGAACACATTTCATTTTATTTGAGGCTAAATTGATTTTATTGATGTATTATATTAGGTTAAAATAAGTGTTCAATTAGGTTAAAATAAGTGTCCACCAATAATCAGTATTGGTATCGGCGTTGAAAAATCATAGTCGGTCGACCTCTAGTTTCAAGCCGGTAACTACATGCAACTGACTCCTCAGATACAAGTAACTACCTACAGTTGATGCCGTCCCCTTTTAAGGAGCAATAATACCCTGCGTGTGAAGACAATACATTAATCAAACTCACAGCTTATATTTTCCGATGTGTACAACCTCCTCCCCTCAATGTTAAACCTATCTAATCCAGTACCCTCTAAAGTCGCATAAATAAGCACTATACTGTCTGTGCCTTTTACATCTACACAGGCATGCACGAATGAACACGCACACACACAACATTAGCCTGGGGCTTAACATACAAAGCGTAAGACAGGCATGATGGACACACACACACACACACACATGGCATGCTGCTCTACAGTTTTTAGCATTTTAGAAATACAGAAAATGTGGACATAAGGTTATTCTAGAGTCATGTCAGGCTTCACCCTCCTAGCCGCTTGTCCTTTTCAATGTCATTGATATGTGTGTAGTGAACATTGGAGGTTCAAGCTGGTTCAGCATGATCTATTTGAAGTGTAGTATTTATGGCTGTGGTCTTCCTCCCCAGTAAGGGTCGGCAGCAGAGGAATCTGCTGAGTCATATAATACTGTGCCATTCAGAACTCAACCACTTCTCACTCGACCAGTATTGAACCATGTACATATCTAACCCAGTTTTCCAATGGGGATCAATATTCATTCACGATATACAATACTGCACCAAATCACCATCAGTATTGATCTGATCGTTTTTTGTTATTTTATTGCAATATGTATTGTGTTATTTTGTATCTGAGCTGATGCTCTCTATAATTATGCAGTAGTTTATGGACTGGAAATGTCAGGTTGTATAAAACATAGTTTAGAAGATATCAATACAGTGGGTGCTCCTCTCTTTTATCACAATACTTATGTTAGTTTCTCATTCAGAATAATACATTTTGTTACTCCCAGCAGGCCAATGAAATGGTGCCCTGGGGACAAATACCATCACATAGCAACCCTCATGTTTTTAGTTTTGGCTGTGACTGTGGCCTGTCTGAGAGAGGAGTGCTATATTTAAGACTGAGTGTGGAACAGGTCACCAGCATTTATTGAATGATGACCCTACCAGCTGTTTATAGGCTACAGTGTACACTACATGGTGGCATAAGGCATGATGGTACAGTAGTTCTGTGTATCAGATGTATGCAGGCAGTGGCATGGTCTCCCTGGACACGAGAAGGCTACAAGGAGAAGGGTGATGGGAGGGGAGGAGGGGGATGGAGTCAGGTAGGGAGCAGGGAATGAGATCAGGGCAAATCGAATGAGGTCTGACCTTGAGCGGTTGTTGGCTATTCAGCACAAGCAGACCCCCACCCTCCACCCAGCCTGCAGCCTCTAGGGGGAGACTCTTCCGACCGAACAACCGGCCATATGCCTGCTATTCTACCCACACCACCACTGCTCATTAGTACCCTACATATGTCCCTGACTCTGTGAAAATGATAGATCACAGGGCTAGCCCGATGACATARAATCAATGACCCCCTCAGATATATCTTCATCTCCCAATAGACAGCCTCTGACTCAAACAACCAACTCACCTTTTTTCAGGATTTTCCATCTTAACCCCTGTGTCAAACSCCTCTGCACCCCACCTTCTGCCCTCCCTACGAGCGCCCCGCCCGCTCCTTTWGTTGAGATGAATCTATGCAGGAGGTAAATAATGGCTGAAGTCCCCTCAATGCGATAGATATAATTGCATGGAGAGGATGTGGGATGCTGTATACTGTATAGAGACATGGATGAGCTCCATAGGATTAATCACATACAGTACGTGTGTGTTCTGGCCTTGGTGGCTGGTGTGATTTATCTGTGTTGTCACCAGATTCATCCTGGTCCTGTCTGTGTCAGGGAGGGTGATGAAAGGCCTGTTATTCCTTGACGATACAGACATATTGATCCTTCAACACTAGCACCTCTCATATGGGCAGTATTGACAATAATTATGGTGATCTATTTCTAACAGTGGTCAATAATGACAAATTATAAAACAGTTGGGCAGTTTATCAGATTTTCACAATATTATCATATATATAGAAAAATAATTTTGTGTTGATTTGATATTGTAATTGATTCTGTAGTTTCTAACATTGTCCTCCAACCATTCCAACACCATGTCCTTTGAGAATCCGGAGGAAAGGACAGCCAGCCAATGTCCCTGCATCAGCAAAAAAAAATTACTATGTTTTACATGACATTCATGATAGAGACACATGGAATGCACTGTAATCCCAGAACTGTATGCACATGACAAGAGTCGATGTGGAAGACTTATTTCTCAGAGTGAATGGTTAACCACATAATTGTGGTTTACAGGGCTTAGAGGTGATTCACTGAGAACAGACACATGAATGGTCTGTCCCTCTGAATTCCAGAGTGCCTGTGTACTGTTCTCAGTGATGATGAGAGGCCAGAGCTTTACTGGAAAAAAGATGACCAGTAACTTGGATCTGGCCTTATAAAGATGTTACTTGGGGAATGAATGAGTTAGCAAAGAGCACCTTATCCCTTGGGCATTTTTCTTTCATCAATGCAGAGCGGCCATCATAGATCTGACCATGTAACTTTGTTACTCCAATACCTGAAAATTGAAAATGTCTAGACTTAACGACAACTTCTATGCACCCTAAAAATGTAATTTTTAAATAATAAAAACCCCCACTAAAAACAAGAATATATCATCAGATGGAGAAACCGTGCTTGCTGGGTAATGGTTATGATTCCATGTGTCCTCAGGCAGAGTGATGAATAAAGGTTTAGACAGCTCGCGTGCAAATGAAGCTGCCTAGGCACACCACACTGGGAGGGAGTGTACGTTGGCAGGTCTTGTTTTGCTGGAATTCTATTGTTCTGCAGAGAGAAATTATACGAGAATCTCAGGCTCTGTCTGCCCTGAGCTGCATTATTTTAGGCTTGTTTAGAACCATTCTACAGTGTCAGACATTTTTGGGGGGATTCTTTTCTGATTGGTTATTCAAATGAAATAGTTTGTAGCCTTTACATTGTTATACATCAGATGTGAGTAGGAATACATATTCATAAATCATGTCTGTAGATATCAACGTATGAGTCCAGACTGTACTCTGGTTGTGTTACAGCAGCCTGACTGGAGAACAGGCATCTGGTCTTACACAGACAGATGTCTATGGGATGACACAGTCAGGCTAATAGTCTCCTGCTGTCTTTGTCCTTGTAAGGAGACTCCAGGTCATTTCACAGACTCCAGCTAAAGGCAAAACTCATCCAACAGTCCTTTTGGAGCGGGGTTATGGCAGAAGACAGAATACCTCTCCCATGTTGTAGTGTCTGTTATGGTAGAATGTTTATTTGGATGCCTTAGTTTCCACTCAGTACAGATCAAATGACTACTGTGATTCAGAGAATCTTTCCATAACCTGGAAGTGAAGGAGCAACTCTGCCACAGGACCATTTCTTCTGTTGCTTGGCAGAGATGGAATGAATCTGAATGGAACACAGATTTATGTTGGATACTCCAGTTTCCCACACAGTGTGAAGGAAATGACATAGTGCCCATCCGGGAAGTGGCACACTACTGTACCTAAATTGTAAGTGACGCAGAGCACATGCAGATGCTGTGACAGACTGTTTTCKTCTGTCTGCCGCGGGAGGATGTGATGCAGTTGTGAACTCCAATGACCTTTGGAGTCCTACCGCGGCAGGCAGGGTGTTTGGACACAGTAAAGTAGCAGTGCCAGCGTTTTAAGAACAACACTTCAATCACAGTGTGAGCTGGAGACCGCCCAGCCAGGGATACTTCTCTCAAGCTAATTAGACCGTGTCAACAACATTCAGTGGCTCCTGAAAAGCAACAAATCTAGCTTTGTTAGATAGAAGTAGGCCTACGCTCTAGTGACATATTTTGTTTATGCTACATTCAATGGTGAATTCGAGAAATTGCTTTTAGAGCAAAAGATGAGATCTGAAAGGTGTCTTCAACTCCGTGGTGGAATGATTGTTACTTGAGTATTTTTGTCTCTGGTCCTGTTGCTATGTTGAGGGCATGACCCGAAAGAAAAAAAAATGTGCCAGCATTTCTGTGGTGTTTTGTTCACATCCCCCACCCCCATTGGTTAGATAGCCCATAAAGTGGTTTAGAGTCACATTGGAGTCTCTATTTTCGGCTGCCATTAAGGCAGCACAAGTGTCAAATGCACGTTCATAGGCAATTTCAACCTGTTATGCCCCATTTTAAATCGTGACGTATTTCATTACGCCGGACGTCAACTTCATGCAATCACGTTCCGCTACTGGATGGAGAGCATAGGATAGTTTCACAAGACAAGATGGAGGAGAGCCTAGTCTCTCGTCAGAAATCACATTTATTTTGGGAGATTGCAAAATGTGAGCTTTTCATTCAAGACGGGGGAAACATGTTTCAGTTGATAATAAAACATGTTTCATTTAGTTACTTTTTCCTCAACTTGTTTCTATAACTTTATAGCAAGTCAAGCTATCTGGCAAAATGTGTAGAATTGCAGGAAATTAGCTGTACAACTGCAACAAAATTTAACTTGGGGGCCCCCAAGAGCCAGCCCTTGTCTTTAACTGCATGTGTGGACCCGCGAGCCACTGCGMRCCCTAGTTCAGATTTGTTGTGGCCCCCACCCCCATCAAAGTGGCCCATCCCTGGTTTATATAAATAATAACTCTGAAGGTTTTCTTGAGTAACAACATTCCTTTTCTGGCTGTTAAATATTTTTAATTACTTATTCCAATGATATTAATCTCTTTAGAGGTCACATACGTTGACATTAATTTCCAGGTTCTTGCCCAAGCTGTAGCATGTGCTTAGTTCTTTCCCTTGTGTGATGTGGATGGAAGGAATGTTTATTCCGTTGATGTTAGCCACTGAATTCCATGTAATGATGAGGCTCTGGTAGATGCCTTTTTAAAGACGTGCCGGGTACTTTGTCGACTAAGAAAGTATTTTTTAAAACCTCCCGCTTTGGGCTGGACGTGTCTATGTGTAGTTAATACAGTGTATTCAGACCCCTTCACTTTTCCCACATTTTGTTACATTACAGCCTTATTTTAAAACGGATTAAATTACTTTTCCATTCATCAATSAATCTATACACAATACCCCATAATGACAAAGCGAAAACAGGTGTTTAGATTTTTTTGCAAATTTAGTAAAAATAAAACACATACCTTATTTACATAAGTATTCAGACCCTTTGCTATGAGACTGGAAATTGAGCTCCGGTGCATCCCGTTAACATTGATCATCCTTGAGARGTTTCTACAACTTGATTGGAGTCCACCTGTGGTAAATTCAATTGATTGGATATGATTTCCAGAGTGGCGCAGCGGTCTAAGGCATTGCATCTCAGTGCAAGAGGAGTCAGMACAGACCCTGGTTCGATTCCAGGCTGTATCACACCCGGCCTTGATTGGGAGTCCCATAGGGCTGCGCACAATTGGCCCAGCGTCATCCGGGTTTGGGTTTGGCCGGGGTAGGCCGTCATTGTAAATAGGAATTTGTTCTTAACTGACTTGCCTAGTTAAATAAATACATTTGGAAAGTCACACACCTGTCTATATAAGGTCCCATAGTTGACAGTGCATGTCAGAGCAAAAACCAAGCCATGAGGTTGAAGGAATTGTCCGTAGAGCTCCAAGACAGGATTGTGTCAAGGCACAGATCTTGGGAAGGGTAACAAAAAATGTTTGCAGCATTGAAGTTCCCCAAGAACACAGTGGCCTCCATCATTCTTAAATGGAAGAAGTTTGGAACCACCAAGACTCTTCCTAGAGCTGGCTGCCTGGCCAAACTGAGTAATCGGGGGAGAATGGCCTTGGTCAGGGAGATGACCAAGAACCCAATGGTCGCTCTTACAGAGCTCCAGAGTTCTTCTGTGGAGATGGGAGAACCTTCCAGAAGGACAACCATCTCTGCAGCACTCCACCAATCAGACCTTTATGGTAGTGGACAGACAGAAGCCACTCAGTAAAAGGCACATGACACCCCACTTTGAGTTTGCCAGATGGCACCTAAAGGACTCTCAAACCATGAGACATAAGATTCTCTTGGCCTGAATGCCAAGCGTCATGTCTGGAGGGGATGTTTTTCAGTGACAAGGACTGGAAGACTAGTCAGGATCGAGGGAATGATGAACAGAGCAAAGTACAGAGAGATCCTTGATGAAAACCTGCTCCAGAGTGCCCAGGACATCAGACTGGAGGGAGAGGTTCACCTTCCAACAGGACAATGACCCTAAGCACACAGCTAAGACAACGCAGGAGTGGCTTCGGGACAAGTCTCTGAATATCCTTGAGTGGCCCAGCCAGAGCCCGAACTTGAACCCGATCGAACATCTCTGAAGAGACCTGAAATAGCTGTGCAGCGATGCTCCCCATCCAACCTGACAGCGATTTAGAGGATCTGCAGAGAAGAATGGAAGAAACTCCCCAAATGTAGGTGTGCCAAGCTTGTAGCATCATACCCAAGAAGACTCGAGGCTGTAATTGCTGCCAAAGGTGCTTCAACAAAGTACTGAGTAAAAGGTCTGAATACTTATGTAAATGTGATACTTCAGTTGTATATTTTTTTTAATACATTTCCAAAAACATGGTTTTGCTTTGTCATTTTGGGGCATTGTGTGTAGATTGATGAAGGGAAAAAAACAACTTTAGTCTATTTTACAAAAAGGCTGTAATGTAACAAAATGTGGAAAAAGTCAAGGCGTCTGAATACTTTCCAAATGCATTGCATATGCATAATCTATTGGCAGAATTATTGATTTAACCTCAATTAGCCTCAATCTCTAGTATAAAAAGCGACCATTTTCTTGAAGTTGTGCTGCGCTATTTTCCCTACAGTTCTAGTCAATGAGCTTCAGCCACTCGCATTTGAGTGAGTGAGAAGTGGAACAAATAAACTGCATAACCAAAAGTATGTGGACACCGGCTCATCGAACATTTTATTCTAAAATCATGGGCAATAATATGGAGTTGGTCCCCCCTTTGCTGCTATAACAGCCTCCACACTTCTGGGAAGGTTTTCCACTAGATGTTAGACCATTGCTGCAGGGACTTGCTTCCATTCAGCCATGAGCATTAGTGAGGTCGGGCACTGATGTTCGGCAATTAGGCCTGGCTCGCAGTCAGCGTTCTAATTCATCCCAAAGGTGTTCGGTGGGCTTGAGGTCAGGGCTCTGTGCAGGCCAAGTTCTTCCACACTGATCTCAACAAACTATTTAATGTCTTGCTGAAACAGGAAAGGACCTTCTACAAAGTTGGAAGCACAGAATCGTCAAGAATGTCATTTGATGCTATACCATTAAGATTTCCCTTCACTGGAACTAAGGGGCCTATCCCAAACGATTAAAAACAGCCCCAGACCATTATTCCTCCTCCACCAAACTTTACAGTTGGCACTATGCATTCTGGCAGGTAGCATTCTCCTGGCATCCGCGAAACCCAGATTCATCCACCGGACTTCCAGGTGGGGAAGTGTGATTCATCACTGCAGAGAACGTGTTTCCACTCCTCCAGAGTCCAATGGTGGCGAGCTCTACACCACTCCAGCCATCCCTTGGCATTGCGCATGGTGATCTTAGGCTTGTGTGCGGCAGTTATTGTGCTGATGTTGCTTCCAGAGGCAGTTTGGAACTCGGTAGTGAGTGTTGCAGCCGAGGACAGACTGTCCCGTTCTGTGAGCTTGTGTGGCCTACCACTTTGCGGCTGAGCTGTTGTTGCTCCTAGACGTTTCCACGTACAGTTGACCGGGGCAGCTCTAGCAGGGCAGAAATTTGACAAACTGACTTGTTGGAAAGGTGGTATCCTATGACGGTACCATGTTGAAGGTCACTGAGCTCTACTGCCAAAGTTTGTCTATGGAGATTGCATGGCTGTGTGCTGGATTTAATACACCTATCAGCAACGGGTGTGGCGGAAATGGCTGAATCCATTAATTTAAAGGGGTGTCCACATACTTTTGTATATATAGTGTATGTCTTTACTATCTGTGACTCTTCACACTAAAATATACCTCTAAGGTGTATATATATTACAATACTCATGTATAAGCATAGCCATGTAAATGCAGGTAACTGACCATCCGTGTGTTCTGTGTTCTAGATGGGAAGAGGAGCTGAACAGACGAGAGCATATGGAGTCCATGGTGGAATCCATGCAGGAGGTTAGTAGACATTAACCATCAATTCACTTTCACCATTACAACAATTCACCACCATTACATCAACTTACCATTAGGTCAATTCACCTTCACTATTACATCAATTCACTCTAATCTCAACATCCAATTCTACTTTATTCCTAGCTACAGTATAGTGCCTCTCAAGGGGTCATTGTCATAAAGAAGACATAGAGACAGACATGAAGCCTATAGGTGCTTGAAAATATATATTTCCTGCTGAATTACTTACCTGTCCCCATCCTTCCTTTCTTATGGTCTTTTTACCCATAATGTCCTTGAGCAGGTGTCTGTCAACTGAATTGGGCCAGAGACGGTTAGCTAGCTAGGGAGATGTCAGAAAATAAAACCTACAAACAGCCTAGATGGCTCACATAGCAGACCTGAATGTCAGTGTCTCCCCACTATTCCCTGTGTCTCTGTAGATAAAACACATTAGTCCCCATCGTCACATCAGTGGATAACATGGCGCCGGAGAACAAGGCTGACGTTTTACGTATTCCTAACCAATTGTGGGTCTTTTTTGTTTGTTTCTTTGTTTGTAACATATTRTTTTACTTGTTTTGTACTTAATGTTGCTGCTACCGTCTCTTATGACCGAAAATGACTTCTGGGCATCAGAATCGCGATTACTCACAACGGACTGGCAGAATCCTTTTTTTCCCTTTAACGAGTCCGACGAGCCCGAGGTGAATGATATACTGCTTTCCCGTGAACAGGCCCAGTTCCCCGTCATTTGCGTGAAGAGAAGTCAGAGAAAAAGGGGCCAGAAAAAAGGGGCTGCCTTCTGAGAATTCGTAGGCGATCGAATAAACCCCCACTTCCTTCCATTCTGTTAGCAAACGTGCAATCTTTGGAGAATAAAATCAATGACCTACGCGGAAGATTAAACTTACAACGGGACATTCAAAACTGTAATATCTTATGCTTCACAGAGTCGTGGCTGAACAACGACATTATCAATATACAGCTGGCTGGTTATACGCTGTATCGGCAGGACAGAACAACGGCGTCTGGTAAAACAAGGGGCGGCGACTATGTATTTTTGTAAATAACAGCTGGTGCACGATATCTAAGGAAGGCTCAAGGTTTTGCTCACCTGAGGTAGATAATCTCATGACAAGGTCCTAGTAGCCGGGGACTTTAATGCAGTGAAACTTAAATCCATCTTCCAAATTTCTATCAGCATGTTAAATGTGCAACCAGAGGGGGGAAAAAACTATGGACCACCTATACTCCACAAACAGAGACGCATACAAAGCTCTCCCTCGCCCTCCATTTGGCAAATCTGACCATAATTCTATCCTCCTGATTCCTGCTTACAAGCAAAAATTAAAGCAGGAAGCACCAGTGACTAGATCAATAAAAAAGGGGTCAGATGAAGCAGATGCTAAGCTACAGGACTGTTTTGCTAGCTCAGACTGGAATATGTTCCGGGATTCTTCCGATGTCATTGAGGAGTACACCACATCAGTRATTGGCTTCATCAATAAGTGTACCGATGACGTCGTCCTCACAGTGACCATACGTACATACCCCAACCAGAAGCCATGGATTACAGGCAACATCTGCACTGAGCTAAAGGCTAGAACTGCCGCTTTCAAGGAGCGGGACTCTAACCCGGAAGCTTATAAGAAATCCCGCTATACCCTCCGACGAACCATAAAACAGTAAAGCATCAATACAGGACTAAGATCGAATTGTACTACACTGGCTCTGACGCTCGTCGGATGTGGCAGGGCTTGCAAACCATTAGACTACAAAGGGAAACACAGCCGAGAGCGGCCCAGTGACACAAGCCTACCAGACGAGCTAAACTACTTCTATGCTCGCTTCGAGGCAAATTACACTGAAACATGCATGAAAGCACTAGCTGTTCCGGAAGACTGTGTGATCACGCTCTCCGCAGCCGATGTGAGTAAGACCTTTAAACAGGTCAACATTCACAAGGCAGCATGGCCAGACGGATTACCAGGACGTGTACTGCGAGCATGCGTTAACCAACTGGCAAGTGTCTTCACTGATATTCAACCTCTCCCTGTCCGAGTCTGTAATACCAACATGTTTTAAGCAGACCACCATAGTGCCTGTGCCCAAGAACACTAAGGTAACCTACCTAAATGACTACCGACCCGTAGCACTCACGTATGTAGCCATGAAGTGCTTTGAAAGGCTGGTCATGGCTCACATCAACACCATTATCCCAGAAACTCTAGACCCACTCCAATTTGCATACCACTCTAACAGGTCCACAGATTATGCAATCTCTATTGCACTCCACACTGCCCTTTCCCACCTGGACAAAAGGAACACCTATGTGAGAATGTTATTCATTGAGTACAGCTCAGCGTTCCATACCGTAGTGCCCTCAAAGCTCATCAATAAGCTAATGACCCTGGGACTAAACACCTCCCTCTGCAACTGGATCCTGGACTTCCTGACGGGCCGATCCCAGGTGGTAAGGGTAGGTAACAACACATCCGCCATGCTGATCCTCAACACAGGGGCCCCTCAGGGTTGCGTGCTCTGTCCCCTCCTGTACTCCCTGTTCACTCATGACTGCACGGCCAAGCACGACTCCAACACCATCATTAAGTTTGCCGATGACACAACAGTGGTAGGCCTGATCAACGACGAGACAGCCTATACGGAGGAGGTCAGAGACCTGGCCATGGGGTGCCAGGACAACCACCTCTCCCTCAATGTGATCAAGACAAAGGAGATGATTGTGGACTACAGGAAAAAGAGTACCGAGCATGCCCCCATTCTCATCGACAGGGCTGTAGTGGAGCAGGTTGAGAGCTTAAAGTTCCTTGGTGTCCACATTACCAACAAACTAACATAGTCCAAGCACACCAATAATGTCATGAAGAGGGTACGACAAAACCTATTCCCCCTCAGGAGACTGAAAAGATGTGGCATGGGTCCTCAGATCCTCAAAAGGTTTTACAGCTGCCACATCGAGGGCATCATGACTGGTTGCATCACTGCCTGGTATGGCAACTCCTCGGCCTCCAACCGCAAGACACTACAGAGGGTAGTGCGAATGGCCCAGTACATCACTGGGGCCAAGCTTCCTGCCATCCAGGACCTCTGCACCAGGTGGTGTCAAAGGAAGGCCCTAAGAATTGTCAAAGATTCCAGCCACCCTAGTCATAGACTGTTCCCTCTGCTACCCCCCTTTTACACCGCTGCTACTCTGTTATCATCTATGCATAGGCACTTTAATAACTCTACCTACATGTATATATTACCTCAACTAACCGGTGCCCCCTCACATTGACTCTGTACCGGTACCCCCCTGTGTATAGTCTCACTATTATTATTTTACTGCTGCTCTTTATTTACTTGTTACTTTTATTTCTTATTCTTACTCATATATTTTTTTCAACTGCATTTTTGGTTCGGGGCTCGTAAGTATGCATTTCACTGTAAGGTGTTGTATTCGGTGCATGTGACTAATACAATTTGATTTTAGTTTATAGTATCATGGCCCAAGCCAAGGCACTATGCTCCCTATGCCACATCAAACACCTCTGCAGGTGCTAGTATAGTAGCAACCCCATCTTTCTGCACAACCATTGAGGACACATCGATCAACGGCAGCATCTGTGTTTGTGTTGGATTATGGCTCAGCAGAATGCTGGAAGTGAAAATAATTCCCTGGGGGGCTCTTACCTCTCTGAGCTCACACAGGCAGATGTTGTTTAGCATGGAAGTGAAACAGGAAATCTGCTCTCTGATAGTCATTTGATAAAGGATATCAGTTGATTAGGTAGTGTGATTAACTCTGTATGTAGTCCCCCTCGGCATCTACTGTAATGTCCTTAATCCATCTTTATCACTTACAGTTATTCCACTGAATAATGTAAAAATATAGATTGGGGCCATATTCAATATCATGCTGTCTCGAATATGGTAAATAAGAATGTGTGTTCGTTTTTGCTGCATGTGTTTGATTGTATGTGCTTGGGGCATGTGTTTGAATTGTGTAAATACAGTTGAAGTCGGAAGTTTACATACAGTTAGGTTGGAGTCATTAACTTGTTTTTCAACCACTCCATACATTTCTTGTAAACAAACTAGTTTTGGCAAGTCGGTTAGGACATCTACGTTGTGCACGACACAAGTAATTTTTCCAACAATTGTTTACAGACAGATTATTTCACTGATAATTCACTGTATCACAATTCCAGTGGGTCAGAAGTTTACATACACTAAGTTGACTGTGCCTTTAAACAGCTTGGAAAATTCCAGAAAATGTCATAGCTTTAGAAGCTTCTGATACGCTAATTTACATCATTTGAGTCAATTGGAGGTGTACCTGTGGATGTATTTCAATGCTTACCTTACTCAGTGCCTCTTTGCTTGACATCATGGGGAAATCAAAAGAAATCAGCCAAGACCTCAGAAAAAAAATTGTAGACCACATGTCTGGTTCATCCTTGGGAGCAATTTCCAAACGCCTGAAGGTACCACGTTCATCTGTACAAACAATAGTACACACGTATGTGTACACCATGGGACCACGCAGCCGGCATACCGCTCAGGAAGGAGACACGTTCTGTCTCCTAGAGATGAACGTACTTTGGTGTGAAAAGTGCAGATCAATCCCAGAACAACAGCAAAGGAGCTTGTGAAGATGCTGGAGGAAACAGGTACGAGTCCTATATCAACATAAGCTGAAAGGCCGCTCAGCAAGGAAGAAGCCACTGCTCCAAAACTGCCATATAAAAGTCAGACTACGGTTTGCAACTGCACATGGGGACAAAGACCGTACTTTTTGGGGAAATGTCCTCTGGTCTGATGAAACAAAAATGGAACTGTTTGGCCATAATGACCATCGTTATGTTTGGAGGAAAAAGGGGGATGCTTGCAAGCTAAAGAACACCATCCCAATCGTGAAGAATGGGGGTGGCACCATCATGTTGTGGGGGTGCTTTGCTGCAAGAGGGACTGGTGCACTTCACAAAATAGATGGCATCATGAGGAATGAAAATTTTGGATATATTGAAGCAACATCTCAAGACATCAGTCAGGAAGTTAAAGCTTGGTCGCAAATGTGTCTTCCAAATGGACAGTGACCCCAAGCATACTTCCAAAGTTGTGGCAAAATGGCTTAAGGACAACAAAGTCAAGGTATTGGAGTGGCCATCACAAAGCCCTGACCTCAAGCCTATAGAAAATTTGTGGGCAGAACTGAAAAAGCGTGTGCGAGCAAGGAGGCCTACAAACCTGACCCAGTTACACCAGCTTTGTTAGGAGGAATGGGCCAAAATTCGCCCAACTTATTGTGGGAAGCTTGTGGAAAGCTACTCGAAACATTTTACCCAAGTTAAACAATTTAAAGGCAATGTTACCAAATACTAATTGAGTGTATGTAAACTTCTGACCCACTACTATTATTCTGACATTTCACATTCTTAAAATAAAGTGGTGATCCTAACTGACCTAAGACAGGGAATTTTTACTTGGATTAAATGTCAGTAATTGTGAAACTGAGTTTAAATGTATTTGGCTAAGGTGTATGTAAACTGTATGTGTGTGTGGTGTGTTCAGAGTGCTCAGGAGGCAGAGGAGATCCAGGATGAACTGAATGAGAAGGTGGACAGGCTGAAGGCTGAGCTGGTGGTTTTTAAGAGTCTCATGAGCGATGTAAGTATAACATACACACCTTCCCTTCACACTCCACTGCAGCACTGTCACAGACTGACAGATACCCCAGTCATATTCCTGTTCAAATGATGCCAATTATATTCTCAACAATACAACAGCATTGGTTGTATTGACAGTAGTATTGTTCTTTATAGGTGATGATAGATGATAGTTGTCAGTCATACTGTAGAGGTCTTTAGGACTTCTTTCATCACACTGAACACTCTGAGACTGGGCTCCAGGACAGGCTAGCAGATTCACACCCCTCCTTTTTTGTATTTTTACCCAGCAGTGGAAACATATTCTGCTGCAATTGCAAGAGGGCCTTTCAGACAGGTATTCATTGAATGCTCCGATAACAAGTGTTCATAAACACACAGTAGATCAGCAGGACCTTACACTATATCTGCGCAGCACCTTATTTTTCCCATGGAGCTTGCCTCTAGTGTAACGGCTGTAATATATTGCAGCTGGCCAAGCCTTAGCTTTTGTTTGGTCAGGAATGAATAAACAAAATTAGCAAGGAGTCGTTTGGATTTCCGTTGAAACCATTTTAGCTTGGCTCCCTCTCTTGTTTACTTCTGTGTTTAACTGGCCATGTCAGTTAGTGGCATTATGGGTAATAGCAGCTGCCTCCTCATGACACATATCTGTAGTCAGAGAAGGATATATGCAGTACATATGAGGCAACACACAGTGTGACCTGATAGACCTCCAGGGTAGTGAATAAACACTGTGATTTGGGACGTGTCCTTTGAATAGGTGTACTTTGTCGTTGCTCACTATTAAGGGCGGTCGACGTCTGAGTTCCCAATATGTCAGGAGGGATCTGGATATGAAAGTAAGAGATTCCTCTATTCCTGCCTTCCCACTTCCCTTCACCCTAGAATCAAAATACTAGCTTTTCCCTTACTACACTACTGTGAGTGTTGTAGACGGTGAAGTATAGAATTGTTTGGTCATAACTAGCATATTAGAGTAATTGCAAGTTATTGAGTGACAAAAAGAAGCATGAGATGTAGCAGTGATCAAATTCACCTTGGAGTGTAGGATGTTTCCTTTGGACCTTCACAGAGATGTTGCATGATGTGTTATTGACCCAGACTGACTGGATGTGGGTTTCTGCTGGGTCTGCAATCTAACCACAGTGTATTCAATTGACTTTAATACTGCTGCAAATGGTCAGTCACAGATATGAACTCAGCATGTGACTTATATTATTCATATCAGTCTCATGGCTTTGAAATGCCTTTAGACATTTGTTGAGTACAGTAAGTGGAGGTTTTGAGTGGATGATTCAATGCTTCACAGCCAACAACAGACACATCTCCTTCCTCTCCAGCAAATGTCTGACCTGGACTCTAAGATCCAAGAGAAAGCCATGCGAGTGGACATGGACATCTGCCGGCGCATCGACATCACCGCCAAACTGTGTGACGTGGCTCAGCAGCGCAACTCAGAGGACATGTCCAAGATGTTCAATGTCAGCCCAGCCAGGTCGCTCCCAGAGAGGGTGTGTATCTATCTGTATGTTAGGCCTCAGTCTGCAACAGCTAACAGTGTACTGCTGCTACWCTCTCTTCTACATAGGCAGACACACACAGCCACAAACACAATGCTCATTGATCCTTCCACCATGCCCATACACAAACAGTCGCTGCTCAGTGGTGAACTGAAGCTTTGACATTCCATTGCGCATTGCTGGCCAAAGCTAAAATATGACCAGAGGCTTTTTAGGTGGTGCATGGTACTGCCTAAATTATTAATATCAGAATAGACATATTGCCCAAAATTCTGTCCTGCATTGATGCACTGAGTGACTAACCTGGTTGGGGGTGTGTGTGTTCCAGGGTGCCATGGCGTGCTGCAGGAAGAAGGAGTGCAGGCCTGTGTCTGATGAGGACAGCTCTGAGATGGATGCAGACCCCAGCACCAGTACCTCAGAGGAGGAGGAGGTCCCTCTTAACATCACTGATGAAATGAAACGAATGCTCAACCAACTGTGAGTCAGCCTTCACATGCACACTCATTACAGCTATCCAGAAAGACGAGCTGGCTTCATTATGACCCCCTCCACACGTGCGCACACACATCACAGGAGGCTGCTGAGGGGAGAACGGCTCATAGTAATGGCCGGAACGGAGCATATGGAATGGCATCAAACACCTGGAGGCCATGTGTTTGACGTATATGATACCATTCGACTGATTCTGCTCCAGTCATTACCATGAGCCCTTTCTCCCCAATTAAGGTGCCACCAACCTCCTGTGACAATCACACCCCAGTGGTGCATTGTATTTATATAATGTTGTCCTTTACTCCCATCTAGTGTTAATGCAGAGTGTGGCATTCATTGTTTTCAGTAGGGCCACCAAAAGCTAGATGAGAACATTACATTACAGAATGTCTTCATTGTGTAAATGTTTGCCTAAAATGTAGTTTTGAGTATCAGTGTGAATAATAAAAGTATAATTTGTGTTCCACTAAAACTTCTGTCACTGTCTCAAGTCTTTCTCAAACACTATGTAGTCTGTTTTCCTGCATGTCTTCTCTATGGATCTTTCTTTCTCCTCTGTGTTTGGACCTCTTGTAAATGTGTTGCCTGTTGTTTCTCCTCCTTTCTTCCCTTTCTTTTCCTTCCTGTCTCTGTGCCACACAGACATAGTTCAGATGATAATTGTGTTGCCAGGAGGGAGACGTTTGACATTGATGACGACTGTGACAGCCTGACGTGGGAAGAGAATGACGAGACCCTGTTGCTATGGGAGGACTTCACCAACTATAACATACAACCCAGTCACATCACCGCATCAAACTGCACAGCCACCAGCGCAGCCAACAGCAACACAGAGGAGCCTGTGAGTCAGATTAGATACCACACAGCAAATGTCAAGGATACTTATGTACAGGACAAATCTAAAACAGTTAAATTACCACTACCTACTGATTATACTAATGGTCAAGGGTACAGGAGGGCATTGAGTCGTCGGTTACCTCCCATACTTCCCATCCATTCATATTCGGCAAACACAAATGTTTGCAGTAAAATAAAGTTTTTTCATTTTGACTTGGAGGTCAAATTCTGCCCATTGTTATGCTCCAGTTGAGAAATGAAATGCAATATCCAAACAGTGAATGAGAGTGTTTTAGCTAATCCTCTTTGCTTCCTCCCAGGTCTCTCAGGATGGAAGCCTGGGCAGCCTCATAGATGAGACAGAATCACTATTCAAGACCAGAGAGCAGGACTACCAGGAGACCATTGGCGCGATTGAGGTGAACAGGCTGTGTGTGTATGAGAGCGAGAATGTGACAGAAACAGAGGTACAGTAACAAAAATAGAGGAGAATGAAATCCCCTGAGATGTATCTGCCTGTTAGCGATCTATTGCATCTAACAGGAACACCTGTCAAGTAACAGGACAACGACTGCGTTTTGATTTGTTGGTTGTTTTGTCCCTCTTCCTATTTGGTTTTGATTTGTTGGTTGTTTTGTCCCTCTTCCTGTTTGGTTTTGATTTGTTGGTTGTTTTGTCCCTCTTCCTGTTTGGTTTTGATTTGTTGGTTGTTTTGTCCCTCTTCCTGTTTGGTTTTGAGTTGTGACTCCGGTGACCATTCATCTGGCCAGAGTGACTCAGTCCCTGACAGGGCTGGCACCTGTCCCAGCTCAATGTCACTGATGTCTCTCTCTCTCTCCTCCCTACCCTCTCTCTTCTGTCCTCCTTACTCTTTCCCCTTCTCTCTCTTTCTCTGGCTTCCTTTCTCCTCATCTCATCTCCTCTCTCTATCATCTCTCTCTCCCTCACTCAGATGGAGCTAGCCACAGCGAAGAATGACATGAACAGACACCTGCATGAGTACATGGAGATGTGTAGCATGAAGCGTGGTCTGGACGTGCAGATGGAGACGTGCAGGAGGATGATCAAAGGGGGCAGGAACTCTCCCTCTGTCAGCTCGGTGGCCAGCAGCGACTCAGGGAATACTGACGAGATCCAGGACGAACTATTGGACAAGGACGGAGAGGCTGAGGTGCCAATCAGCTGATGGCTGTCCTGCCTGGCACCGCCCCTCACTCCTCCATTCACTGACGTATAGCTGCTCACAGAGCTCCACCCTGCTTGGGGGTTGGCCCGTTTGGCACTTTTGGCTGGGGGTCCTGATGGTCCTAAGGGTCTGTCCCACTCTCCCAGGCCTAGAACTGGTGCTTATTGTCTCTGTTCTCATAGGGATGGAGGGGGACGGTGTTCCTTTGCTTCACAAATATTATTAGGCAGAGGTGGCACATACAATATAGTGTCAGCTGTGCTCTCTTCCTCAGTGCTGCCTTGCTGGTTTCTTCAACCTAATCAGAGCTCCACAAGAACATCCAGCAAAACAGTCAACCTTATCAAACCAGTCGTACTGGCTCACTATTAGCATATTCGAAACAGTTGCACTGTCACCATCGTCAATCTGTTGGCCTGAGGTGGACAGTCCATTTGGTCAACAGGGAACAACATACACAACAGTATTCACCAGTGAGAATATATGCCTGAGTTATTTTAATAACCACAAATCAAGAGTAATCACACCATTTTTTACTTGCATGTGCCCCATGGATGTAGATGGATCATTCACATACAGTACACTGTACATGCACATGTACAATTGGGTATTGAAATGTTCTCACCAGAGTCAATACAAACAAAACAGCCTGACTGGACTCTCCACGGTTACCAGTGTTTACTGGGGAACGGAGCACAGCCCTTTGCTGCATAATGCGTTGTTCAAGCTCTATGCAATTTAGCTAGCCTTATTTCAGGATGACATTCCCTACCCTTCTTTTCCCTTATGATTAGCCTTTTTAAGCTGGGAAGGTGTTTTCTAGTTGTCATTCAGAGTGCTCATGTGTGTTCTTCGAAGTGGAAGGCGCAGAATTGTCTCAAAAAAGGGAAATGTTGGAACAGTGACCCCTAGTTGTCTTTGTCAAAGTCATACCCCTTCCCTCCCTACCCATGTTAATTTAATGTCTACACAAGATTATCGAAAATAATATGGAACAAGGCACCAGCAAATATGCTGTTTGATTTGTATTGCCTTTTTCTGATCACTATCATACTAAGCTTCAGCTCAATTTTGTAATTTCCCCTAAAATGTATATGTTATGATTGGTAGAACTAAGTTCTTGATTGTCCCTTGGGCTACTCTTTGGTAAGTCCAAAGGGCTGTTGAGAGTTATTGGTCATCTGTTTGTCCTCTCAGAGAGAGGGTATGGAAGTTATATTACACAAAACAATCACGGAAACTGGCAACACCATGTACATTGGTTGCTAATACAATTCCTAACTTATACACTGTACAATGCCATATTTAGGTTCTATTTTTGCCAATCTGAGCGGCTAACCTCAGATGGCGTCTCACAAAAACTCCCCTCCCTTCTGTCCAGCCTATCATATTCCGTTGTCCCATTGTCATGTGCCCTGGATTGGGCTTAGAATTCTTTGTACATACATAAGAGACACAGGAGGTTGGTGGCACCTTAATTGGGGAGAACGGGCTCATTCTAATGACTGGAGCGGAATAGGTGGAATGGTAAAATTCATCAAACACATGATTTCCAGGTGTTTGATGCCATTCCGTGAGCCGTTCTCCCCTCAGCAGCCTCCTGTGATAAGAGGGCTGTTGGCATGTGATCGTATACCCTAGATGCCTTTCTGTTCATAATGCGCTATACGTAATTCATTTTGTTGTATTACATTCAGTCTAATGATTTTCATTGAATTAATCAATTAACAAAATTGATGAACGCACAAGGATTGGGAGAGGTTTTCTGCAAGTTATTTTTCAATTGGTTTATGAAATGTTGTTAGTTTGCAGAATCAAGAACAAAAGTGCTATTTGTATGATGAAGGTTTTAATAATTACATTTGTCATTGCATTGTCTCTATGGGCTATTGCATTTGGTTGTTTCTCTGAGTTGTTTTACATTTGAACTAGAGGCACATCATAGTTGCAGTACAATAGTGTTGCAATTCTCGATTTCTTAAATCAAGAGACATTTAGAGTTCGGAATCAATTCCTGTAGCTTTAAATGGGCCTATAGTCCATGAAATTGCATTATACAGATTGAATTGTGAGTGAGGCAGAAATGAAATATTCTCTGCTGTTGTATTAACGATCATGGATGGTCAAAATGGTCAGGACACTTAACTATTTCATCTGACACAAAAAGGCTGGCCCAACCATAGTAAAATATCCAGACACATGCACATAACAGATAACATTTAGGGAGAGGCCTTATTCCCAGCTAACCATCAAAATACATTGTATAATATTTAAAACCAGCATGACGTAAGCCATGTTTTTGTTCATCCTTTGCTGCACCATACAGTGTAACTGGTAACCATTAGGCCTATGCCCTTATTTCTCATGATGTCTCATGATGTCTCACGATGTCATTTCTACAAAGAGAACAAATCAAATAACATACGCTACATACACAAAAGTATGTGGACACCCCTTCCAATTAGTGGATTCGGCTATTTCATGCACACCTGTTGCTGACAGGTGTATAAAATCGAGCACACAGCCATGCAATCTCCATAGACAAACATTGGCAGTAGAATGGCCTTACTGAAGAGCTCAGTGAATTTCAACATGGCACCGTCATAGGGTGGCACCTTTCCAACAAGTCAGTTCCTCAAATGTCTGCCCTGCTAGAGCTGCACCGGTCAACTTTAAGTGCTGTTATTGTGAAGTGGAAATGTCTAGGAGCAACAACAGCTCAGCCGTGAAGTGGTAGGCCACATAAGCTCACAGATCGGGACTGTGTGTAAAAATTGTCCGTCCTTGGTTGCAACACTCACCACAGAGTTCCAAACTGCCTCTGGAAGCAATGTCAGCACGACTGTTTGTCGGGAGCTTCATGAAATGGGTTTCCATAGCCGAGCAGCCGCACGGAAGCCTAAGATCACCATGCGCAATGCCAAGCGTCGGCTAGAGTGGTTTAAAGCTTTCGCCATTGGACTCTGGAGCAGTGGAAACGTGTTCTCTGGAGTGATGAATCACGCTTCACTGTCTGGCAGTCCGACCAACAAATCTGAGTTTTGCGGATGCCAGGAGAATGCTACCTACCCCAATGCATAGTGCCAACTGTAAAGTTTGGTGGAGGAGGAATAATGGTCTGGGGTTGTTTTTAATGGTTCAGGATAGGCCCCTTAGTTCCAGTGAAGAGAAATCTTGACACTATAGCATACAGTGACATTCTAGACGATTCTGTGCTTACAACTTTGTGGCAACAATTTGGGGAAGGCCCTTTCCTGTTTCAGCATGACAATGCCCCCGTGCACAAAGCGAGGACCTTACAGAAATGGTTTGTCGAGATTGGTGTGGAAGAACTTGACCGGCTTGCACAGAGCCCTGACCTCAATCCCATCGAACAACTTTGGGATGCACTGGAACGCCGACTACGAGCCAGGCCTAATTGCCCAACATCAGTGTCCGGCCACACTAATGCCCTTGTGGCTGAATGGAAGCAAGTCCCCGCAACAATGTTCCAACATCTAGTGGAAAGCCTTCCCAGAAGTGGAGGCTGTTATAGCAGCAAAGGGGGGACCAACTCCATATTAATGCCCATGATTTTGGAATGAGATGTTTGACGAGCAGGTGTCCACATACTTTTAGTCATGTAGGGTATTTCCCATTGAACAGATTGTAGACATGTCGATTATGGCAGCCCCCCGCACCTCTGATTCAGAGGGGTTGGGTTAAATGCGGAAGACAGATTTCAGTTGTACAACTGACTAGGTATCCCCCTTTCCCTTTCTTTGCTAAATGTATGGTCAATATTCAGGGGCAGTCTTTTGAGTACAGTCCAACCTAACTATCAGAACTGGTGCAAAAAACAATCTCGCGCCGTGAGTTAGAACACATCTGATGTGTACCTGACACATTGTTCTTTGTCCAGCAAGCAAACACAAATGGTAAATATTTAATTGAACTAGTGTGTAGCCTACCCTTACAGGACTATGATCATCTAGAAAGTCTGGCTCATTGAGCCTAWATGGGACCCTGCAGTGGTTGGGTTTAAATGTTTCATGGGTGTTTTATATGAGTGGGTTTTATTAATGTAGTGCAAGGGTCTAAAGTGTTACATTAGCCATTGCTGATATGTATTTTATATTGCTTTGTCACCATAACATACAGAGCTTGCCTATAGAGTATTGTAGAGATAGCAGTAGGTCAGAATCCCCAGTCAAAGTAGCCATTGAGGAAAGTACTGTCTTTACTATGACCATTGATGTCAGTGTATTTTTAGACACATCACATTATGATGATGCTATTTCAAGCCTGCTGTTTCTAACTCACATTTCTGTCCCTGCATCTTTTTATTTCAATGCATACCTCTGTGCATTGTAAAGTACATGTTCTTTTTATGTCAACTATCAGTAAAACTTTGCATTCATGGGGATTTAGGATATACTGTTAAAAAAAAATGTACACTTGGTGTTGGGGGGAAATGAAATAAAATTGTGGATTGCCTTTAACTTGAGTCTTTGTTCTCCTTTGGAGATGTAGGCTATCATGTTTAATTATACATATTATAATGTTTGATCTGCATGTAATTGCACCCACATCATGCACCCATGCTGGCATGCATTTTTTAGATGCATGCCAGCAAAGCCCCTACACAACACTAAACAATACATTAATTGCACTATAATGGTGACAAATGGTGCCCACAAACTGTTAGGGCCTACATAAAGCTGTCCCAACAGGAGTGCTTTCTTTTCAGCACCATGGAGTGAATCCTTCAAACTGCTACATCTGGATAATCAGCGGAGCCTTGTCTGGCAGCAAAACAGTTCATTCAGCCTCATTTACTTTTTAAAAAACATAGCTGATATAGCTGACCTGCTTATTAAACAAATGTGGTTTCTACTGACAATTGAGATTCACAAACTATGGCATAAGGGAATGAGTGGATAAAAGGCAATCCGTCATTTTGATTAAGACATTAATGAGAGAGCTAAAACTAAAACGTTTGTTCAGCACTTTTGAAATGTAGAGCGACAGAATTCTGAACAGGCTGTTTTTACAGTATTTTCCCTGTATACCAAGTCAGAACTGTAGGAAAAATAAAGGGGGCATATAAGCAGAAAATGAAATCTCGTACAATATTCAATGATGATTTCTCTAAAACAGGCTAGTATAGGCTACATGTGCACCACCAAGTCAGAACAGTAGTCTAAGTTATGAGGGGGAAAGGGACCAAATTATTAGGGTGAAGCACATGGGCTACTAACACCTTACTACACAACATACACTTAGTATTGCTTTCTTAGCTACATTATACAGTTGAAGTTTACATACACTTAGGTTGGAGTCATTAACACTCGTTTTTCAACCACTCCACAAATTTCTTGTTAACAAACTATAGTTTGGCAAGTTGGTTAGGACATCTACTTTGTGCATGACACAAGTATTTTTCCAACAATTGTTTATACAGACAGATTATTTCACTTATTAACTGTATCACAATTCCAGTGGGTCAGAAGTTTACATACACTAAGTTGACTGTGCCTTTAAACAGCTTGGAAAATTCCAGAAAATGATGTCATGGATTTAGAAGATTCTGATAAGCTAATTGACATCATTTGAGTCAATTGGAGGTGTACTTGTGGATGTATTTCAAGGCCTACCTTCAAACTCAGTGCCCCACCTTCAAACTCAGTGCCCCTTTGCTTGACATCATGGGAAAATCAAAAGAAATCAGCCAAGACCTCAGATTTTTTTTTTTGTAGACCTCCACATGTCTGGTTCATCCTTGGGAGCAATTWCCAAACGCCTGAAGGTACCACTTTCATCTGTACAAACAATAGTACGCAACTATAAACACCATGGGACCACGCAGCCATCCTACCGCTCAGGAAGGAGACGCGTTCTGTCTCCTAGAGATGAACGTACTTGTGCGAAAAGTGCAAATCAATCCCAGAACAACATCAAAGGACCTTGTGAAGATGCTGGAGGAAACAGGTACAAAAGTATCTATTTCCACTGTAAAACGAGTCCTATATCGACATAAGCTGAAAGGCCGCTCAGCAAGGAAGAAGCCACTGCTCCAAAACAGCCATATAAAAGCCAGACTACGGTTTGCAACTGCACATGGGGACAAAGATTGTACTTTTTGGAGAAATGTCCTCTGGTCTGATGAAACAAAAACAGAACTATTTGGCCATAATGACCGTCGTTATGTTTGGAAGAAAAAGGGGGATGCTTGCAAGCAGAAGAACACCATCCCAACCGTGAAGCACGGGGGTGGCAGCATCATGTTGTGGGGGTGCTTTGCTGCAAGAGGGACTGGTGAACTTCACAAAACAGATGGCATCATGAGGAAAGAAAATTATGTGGATATATTGAAGCAACACCTCAAGACATCAGTCAGGAAAATAAAGCTTTGTCGCAAATGGGTCTTCCAAATGGACAATGACCCCAAGCATACTTCCGAAGTTGTGGCAAAATGGATTAAATAAAACAGTCAAGGTATTGGAGTGGCCATTACAAAGCCCTGACCTCAATCCCATAGAAAACTTGTGGGCAGAACTGAAAAAGCGTGTGTGAGCAAGGAGGCCTACAAACCTGACTCCGTTACACCAGCTCTGTCAGGAGGAATGGGCCAAATATTCACCCAACTTATTGTGGGAAGCTTGTGGAAGGCTACCCGAGACGTTTGACCCAAGTTAAGCAATGCTATCAAATACATTTTGAGTGTATGTCAAATTCTGCTGAAATAAATAATTCTCTATTCTGACATTTCACATTCTTAAAATAAAGTGGTGGCCCTAACTGACCTAAAACAGGGAATTTTAACTAGGATTAAATGTCAATAATTGTGAAACTGAGTTTTTAAATGTATTTGGCTAAAGTGTATGTATACGTCTGAATTAAACTGTATTATGTGACTACTACTAAGCACATTTTTACTCCTGAACATATTTAGGTATGCCATAACAGAGGTTGAATAATTATTGACTCAAGATTTTTTTTTWWATGTATTTGGCTAAGATGTATAAACTTCCGACTTCAACTGTACATACCTCCCTGGCATATTACATAATTAATGCAGCAGCATATAACACATTTTTGGACTCGTTGTGCTGTGCTCACTTGAACAGGAAGGTGGCACAGCGGTCCTTCTTGTGGGCACATTTTGTCATGAACCTTTTCATCAAAGTCCGGCATTCTCTGGATTTATGGTGCTTTCAAAACAACAGGGAACACGGAAAAAACAAGATTGAAACATGTCAGTGATCTTCAAGTCGGAGCTCTAGAAAGAGGCCCGAGTTCCCGAGTTGGATGACCGTTCAAAACGTATTTTCCCAGTCCGAGTTCCCACGTGTCTTTAACTCYCTGAAGTTTGAGATTTCCCAGTTGTTTTGAACACAGCAGAAGTTATGCTGGATTGATAGCATGGCGAATGTATTCAACCTTTTCTGGCCAATGGTGTTGCCTGTGAATGTTTATCCATTTAAACTAGGAAAAGAGACCCTTATACCCTGACTTGAAGCACACACCCTCTCCACCGAATAGCAGGGGAAGCAAAATAGTGATTGCTTTGCAACGCTTGCAGTTAGCCACTGATTCCTTCCAAACCACCCATTGTTGAAATTTCCAAATTGTTGTGTAATGTTTATGTCCAAGTTTTATCTATAATTTCTCTTCATATGACAAGGACTGAAAAGGATTTGCCAGTAGATTGTCAAAGTGATTCATGATGATGTCTAGCTTGCTAGCTAAGATTTTGAAAGTTAGACGTTAACATGCTCAGTCCAATTAAAGTTACGGTAGATATCACGTGATGTAATTTTATCTTCTTTTTTTTTTGCTAAACAGGTGGGGGAACAGTAGACTACATATCCTCTGACAGTTCCTACATTTTGCCACAATTAGGTTAGGTGGGAAAAARCGTAATTGTGCAAAAGATGAAGGACATAAACTTCCAAGAGAAACGATGTACCCTACACATTTGATCAGTCAGAAATATATTTCTCGATTCAGACATAACAGCGCTACTCTGATTGGCTAGGGATTTCTTCTCCTTAGCGCTAAATGGCTATTCACAGACTCGCCCCTCCTTGCCTCCAGTAAGTTCCATTATGGAAATTAAAGGTGTGTTTACAATACTTCTTTCTTTGAAATATGAACAAGTAGGATTTTAAAACAGCTTCACAGTCTAAATCTTAAGAGTAAATTATGTGATTTATTCTTCTGATGCAACACTATCACATACTGTGACAATTTAGACGCAATGATGGTATTAACGATGGTGGGCTCCCTATTGGATATTGGTACGGCCTGAATCCTCTGAACTCGCGATACATGTAACCAGTAGGCTACATTCTCAAGATATCAGACAGTTTACATGTGTCTTGTTAGTTCTTGATACATTGTGTCGCTGGCAGTAGTGGGTTTTTATTAGATTGTCCTTTTTCTCTACATATTTTCCATTGAAACATGCTGCGTGTGAGATCAGCATTGTGCCATTCTTGGAGGGGGTACGTAATTTCACATGAACATACACGATACAAACTCACCTTAGCTTTGACTTTTCGTAACCTAATGTAATTTGCAATATTTCGGTAGTTGACAGTCGATTTCTGACTTATGATTGTTGCATAACCAGAACGTTTTTTGCCACACTGTACAATTGGCCAATTAGGKCAATTACAAATAAACTGCCAATTAAAGTCAATAATGCTAAATGTGTTATGTAATGATTTAAGAAATGTTTTCCTTGTCAACCACCAGACCCTTTCAACGCGAGCTAAATGAGTTTAAATAAGTTCTTCATGATTTTGTTTCTTCCGGTTAACATTCCAAGGCGCGTGCGTGAAGGTAACACCAGATCACCCATTGACAGAGAAGCATCTGTGTAAATATGGGAAGGCAGTAGGCTAATAATTTCATTGAGTTCATATGTGTGCGTCTGTGTGTCAGGGCAGAGGGATTTAAGTTTTAATTTTAAATATTTGAATACCAGCCCCTGTCTCCCCAGTTTGAAACTCTGACCTTCACTGACTGTTTAGTTTGGCGGTGTTGTAACTTTTCCACAAATAACTTTTAAATAGACACTTCACCCTGACTCACAGATAGGAGTATAATAAGAAAAAAAGCCTTATTGCAATTGTTTGCTTGATGCTATAGGGAGTCTCGGCCAGAATAACTGATGTGAAATTACCTCCAGTAAATTACTTATTCCAGCTGACACAAGACAGCAGCTTGCCAACATGTAGCAGTGAAGAGGCAGGACAGAATCAGCATGGAGACCACCTGTATACTCATTAGACTGAGTTCAACATTGTACCACAATCTACATGGCCAGTAAAGCCTTATTCAGGTCAAAAGCATTGTGCCTGGTTTATACAATGTGAGGATTTGGACTTGCCTCAAAATGAACCTGAATGGCATTCATTCCTATCCATCAACATATTAAAACAAAGCTGTATAAAGGGTGAAGTGAATGAATGGCCAGTAGGCTACCTCAGGTATAGGGCTGTAACACATTGATGAACACATTTTTCAGGATGAGACACATTCCATCCAAAAATCTGATACTATGTGGAAATATCTACTGCATGCATATCTGTCTGTCTTCACTTGGTGTGCATTGCTCCTAGCATGTGTGTCTGCCTGTGTGCAGTTTCAGGACCTCCCCCTGTGCAGCTGTTGAGGTGAAGAATGAGCCCATCCTGGGATTCAACGAGGGCAGTCCAGAGAGGGCCGAGCTGCAGAAGGTACACACCATGCACACAATCATACATGCACACAATCATACATGCACACACTCTCAAGCAAACATAACCTCCACCTGCACCATTCAGTATATGCCCTTCATGACCTACAACAAGGTCATCTATCTAAAAGGTGAGACACAATAATTGTGTGTGTGTGATAGGCCCTGGATGACCTGAAGGGGAAGACAGAGGAGATTCCCTGTGTGGTTGGAGACGAACATGTGTGGACCAAAGACATCAGATACCAGCTATCAGTGAGTAGAGTCAACAGCATGTCCCTAATCTGAGCTATTGAACTATTGCTCCATGCTGCCTGCAAATATGGGAGCCTGGAGACTGAAGCTCTCTTTTCACTCACACTGCTGCTCAGATACACAGCATACTGTCTAAGCCAAACCGAAGCATTCAAGGCCTGTCAAGTTAAACTGTAAATGACTGTAATACCGTTGGGTTATCAGCTGTGTGTTATCTTCGGTTTTTGATAAGATCCATTGGCTATCATAAACCAACATGCTACTTGTGCTGGAGGCCTGCCTGTTATTTCTACCTTTTGATAAAGACCAGTACCACARTCTCTTTACATTTTATTTCCTGAAGGTATTATAACCGATTGATCAATGTAATTATTTTCTTTTCAAAGCCCTTCAACCACTCACACAAACTGGCCAAGTTTTGCTATGCTGACAAGGTAATCTAAGCGTACAATTCTTCTGTTTTTATGTGTCAGACATTTTCCAAGATTTACATGACATGACTGGATGGTGTTGCCTCGGTATGATTGATACAGGACCTTCTCAACAAAGCTATCTTAGCCTCTGTGGCGGCGAGGAGAGAATGGGACCTGAAACCCATCCAGGACCGAGCCCAGGTCCTCTTTAAGGCTGCTGACATCATCAGTGGACCTAAGAGAGCTGAGATTCTGGCCAAGACCATGATAGGCCAGGTACAGTGAACTATTTAGCCTACATGGGGTTTTCATAGTCTTACTGTTTATTTGTGGTATTGTTGAATATCATCAAGGGGATCTCCTCTGTTTGAATTGAGTGATATTCATCCCCTCTGCTTTCTATTTAATATTTTTTTCTAGGGCAAGACAGTAGTGCAGGCAGAGATTGATGCGGCTGCAGAGCTAATAGACTTCTTCCGTTTCAATGCGAAGCACGCTGTTGAACTGGAGAGCCAGCAGCCCCTGGACAGTGATGGTAGCACCAACACCATGCTCTACCGTGGGCTGGAGGTGAGCACTCACTGGTCCTAGCATTATCTGTTCAATTTAATAATAGTCAGTCACAGACAAAAACCTGTATACTTGGGGATATGTTAGGATTGATTTCTGGAACTCTTATATTCCAGGACTTTTTATGTCAACACTTTTATTTCCCCTTTAACTATAGGGTTTTGTAGCTGCTGTTGCCCCATTTAACTTCACTGCAATTGGTGGAAACCTAGCAGGTACACCTGCTCTCATGGTAAGTCCCCCCCTACTAACAACAATACAAACATTTCCTTATAGTTGTAATTTACTTCACATTAAGTTCCTCGTGTGTCTTGTTGGTTATAGTCTGAATTGAACTGGACTTTCTTTGTTTGCCCTGGCTCTGTGTTTGTCAGGGTAATGTAGTTCTGTGGAAGCCTAGCGACACAGCCATGTCAGCTAGCTACGCCGTATACAATGTCCTGCGGGAGTCAGGGTTACCCCCCAACATCATCCAGTTTGTGCCAGCCGACGGACCAGTGTTTGGAGACACCATCACTTCCTCTGAACATCTGGCTGGCATCAACTTCACCGGCAGTGTCCCGTATGTGTCCGTCTGTATACGTTTATGTATATTAACCTGAAACTGTTTGCCACTTTTAATTTAGACCAGTTTCACATAATGTGTGATAACCCCTGTATTTTCTTAACAACCCATTCATCTTTTTCAGGACCTTCAAGCGCCTGTGGAAACAAGTGGCCCAGAACCTGGATATCTACAAGAACTTCCCTCGGGTGGGAGGAGGTGGGTGGAGCAACAGCCCGTACACCACCACACACTAGCTGTACAGCCCGTACATCGCCAGGCACTAGCTGTACAGCCCGTACACCGCCAGGCGCTAGCCGTACACCGCCAGGCGCTAGCCGTACACCGCCAGGCGCTAGCCGTACACGCAGGCGCTAGCCGTACACCGCCAGGCGCTAGCCGTACACCGCCACGCGCTGGCTGTACAGCCCGTACACCGCCACGCGCCGGCTGTACAGCCCGTACTCCGCCACGCGCCAGCTGTACACCGCCACGCGCCAGCTGTACACCGCCACGCGCCAGCTGTACACCGCCACGCGCCAGCTGTACACCGCCACGCGCCAGCTGTACATGTACTGCCCGTACACCGCGTTGTCCGAAACATGACCTGRCAAGCCGCACTTCTTAACACCAGCTCGCTTAACCCAGAAGCCAGCTGCACCAATGTGTCTGAGGAAACACTGTTCAACTGACAACCAAAGTCAACCTGCAGGTGCCCGGCCTGCCACAAGGAGACACTAGAGCGCAATGAGCGAAGTAAAGACCCCCCCCCCCCGGCCAGTAGTGCGCCGCCCTATAGGACTCCCGGTCATGGCCGTTTGACACAACCTAGGYTCGAACACCAGGCTGTAGTGATGCCGCAACACTGCCTTAGACCGCTGCGATGCAGTGCCTTAGACCTCTGCGCCACTCGGAAGGCCTATAATTATGGTTTTATTAGCCCTTTAAATTGTCCATTTGTCACATCCCGAACCTATATTACTCTTTACACATTGCTTCACTGACGTTCTCATCTGTCATGTCTTTCAGAATGCGGCGGTAAGAACTTCCACTTTGTGCACAAGTCTGCGGATGTGCAGAGCGTGGTGACTGGGACCATCCGCTCTGCGTTTGAGTACGGAGGGCAGAAGTGCTCAGCCTGCTCCAGGATGTATGTACCAGACTCCCTGTGGCCCCAGATCAAACAGGGGCTCCTGGACATCCACAAGCAGCTCAAAGTTGGAGACGTGAGTGGGCAGCTGACCTTAGCTCTGAGGACTGTCAGATTCATCAGTGACTGGCACTAGGGTTATTTTGGTGGGAATAGATACAGCCAGTTGAGTTGTTCTGCTGTAGCAGTTCTTTAAAAGCGTTGAAGTTTATACTGTAAGTGTTCATTCGTTGTCAGGTTAAGTGTCTTTCTGTCTTCCCTGTCTAGCCCGTGGAGGACTGGAGTACATTCTTCTCTGCTGTGATTGATGACAAGGTACAGTACTGTGACATTTTCACCACACTGGATGTTTGATTAGAACCAGCTTTATTACTTCTGAACAAGATTAATGTTTATATTTTCAAAATGATTTATTCTTCTTTTAGTCCTTTGCTCGTATTAAGAAGTGGTTGGACCATGCCAAGTCATCCCCTAAGTTGAACATAATTGCTGGGGGCCACTGTGATGACAAGAAGGGTTACTTTGTGGAGCCGACCATCATTGAGAGCACAGACCCACAGGAAGCCATCATGGCCGAGGTAAGACTTGATATTGTAGATCACCTCTTTCCCCATCACTGTTAGCCTATGGAACTTCATAATGTTACTCTGTTATGGACCTGATTAGACAACCTACTGTGATACTATACTCGCTGTGTCTAGGGGCCCTACGCTTGCCTAATTGTTCTGTAACCTGACTAGGCAGGTGCATTATTGTGAAAGTATGAATGTGTGGTCCGGGTTGGGTGTGGTTGTGCCTGGGAACAGAGTGTTTGCTTACTGGGGATCCGGGGGGACAGTTCCGGCGTGACTCTGGTCGGGCCAGCACAAGCGGGTCGTTGATGTTCAGTTGGTGATTGAAAAACTCCAAAAGGGCATGTCAAACGAAAGATACAAAACCAAAAGCTCCATGGGTCGGGAGATAACCCTCGTTCAGCTGATTAGCTTGGTAATCCCCCCACCTGTGCACACACCACAGACTTCTTATGCATACCGGAGCTTCGTTGAATGGCCCAGAGTGCCACTTTCCCCAAGGGGTGGGATGTGTAACTGTGGCCTGACTGTGTGCTAACTGGCCTACCACACCTACTACATAACATTTCCAGTTGAAAGATCTCAGAATTAACATCTGAGAACCATGTGTTCTCACTTCTTTGAACCAACCTGCCAGAGTTATACCAGACATACATACCGAACATGTCAGAATTACTTGACAGACTCAGTTGGGTTTGAACTGCTGAAAATGACTGACTTGTTCATTTATTCTAGTCTAATAGATATTGCTGTCTTAAGGAGAAAAGGAGAATGATTATTTTATCAGTTTTAACTGAGGCCAGCGGTCAGGCTGAGGGCTAAGTGCTTGGATTGATTTATATACATGTACAATGCCTTCAGAAGGCATTCATACCCCTTGACTTATTCCACATTTTGTTGGTACAGCCTGAATTCAAAATTTATTAAATCGTTTTTTTCTCTCACCCATCTACACACAATACCCCATCATGAAAAAGTGATTATTTAAAAAGAATGTTGCCAATTGATTGAAAATGAAATACAGGAATATCTAATTGACATAAGTATTCGCACACCTACGTCAATACTTTGTAGAAGCAACTTTGACAGAGATTACAGCTGTGAGTCTTTCTGGGTAAGTCTCTAAGAGCTTTCCACACCTTCATTGTGCAACATTTGCTCATTAATTAATAACGTCACCATGCTCAAAGGGATATTCAATCATTTTTACCTATCTACCAATAGGTGCCCTTCTTTGCGAGGCATTGGAAAACCTCCATGGTCTTTGTGGTTGAATCTGTTTGAAATTCACTGCTCAACTGAGGAACCTTACAATTATCTGTATGTGTGGGGTACAGAGATGAGGTAGTCATTCAAAAATCATGTTAAACATGATTGCACACAATGTGAGTCTATGAAACATACAATTGAAGTCGGAAGTTTACATACACTTAGGTTGGAGTCATTAAAACTCATTTTTCAACCACTCCACAAATTTCTTGTTAACAAACTATAGTTTTGGCAAGTCGGTTAGGACATCTACTTTGTGCATGACACAAGTCATTTTTCCAACAATTGTTTACAGACAGATTATTTCCCTTATAATTCACTGTATCACAATTCCAGTGGGTCAGAAGTTTACATACACTTAGTTGACTGTGCCTTTAAACAGCTTGGAAAATTCCAGAAAATGATGATTTCATGGATTTAGAAGATTCTGATAGGCTAATTTACATCATTTGAGTCAATTGGAGGTGTACCTGTGGATGTATTTCAATGCTTACCTTCAAACTCAGTGCCTCTTGCTTGACATCATGGGAGAATCAAAAGAAATCAGCCAAGGCCTCAGCAAAAAATTGTAGACCTCCACAAGTCTGGTTCATCCTTGGGAGCAATTTCCAAACGTCTGAAGGTACCACATTCATCTGTACAAACAATAGTACGCAAGTATAAATACCATGGGACCAAGCAGCTGTCATACCGCTCAGGAAGGAGACGCGTTCTGTCTCCTAGAGATTAACYTACTTTGGTGCGAGAAGAGCAAATCAATTTCAGAACAACAGCAAAGGACCTTGTGACGATGCTGGAGGAAACAGATACTAAAGTGTCCATATGTACAGTAAAACGAATCCTATATCGACATAAGCTGAAAGGCCGCTCAGCAAGGAAGAAGCCACTGCTCCAAAACCGCCATAAAAAAGCCAGACTACGGTTGGCAATTGCACATGGGGACAAAGATCGTACTGTTTGGAGAAATGTCCTCTGGTCTGATGAAACAAAAATAGAACTGTTTGGCCATAATGACCATCGTTATGTTTGGGGGAAAAAGGGGAGGCTTGCAAGCAGAAGAACACCATCCCAACCGTGAAGCGTGGGGGTGGTTGCATCATGTTGTGGGGGTGCTTTGCTGCAGGAGGGACTGGTGCACTTCACAAAATAGATGACATCATGAGGATGGAAGGTTATGTGGATATATTGAAGCAACACCTCAAGACATCAGTCAGGAAGTTAAAGCTTGGTCGCAAATGGGTCTTCCAAATGGACAGTGACCCCAAGCATACTTCCAAAGTTGTGACAAAATGGCTTAAGGACAACAAAGTCAAGGTATTGGAGTGGCCATCACAAAGCCCTGACCTCAATCCTATAGAAAATTTGTGGGCAGAACTGAAAAAGTGCGGGCGAGCAAGGTGGCCTACAAACCTGACTCCCGTTACACCAGCTTTGTCAGGAGGAATGGGCCGAAGTTCACCGAACTTATTGTGGGAAGCTTGTGGAAGGCTACCCAAAACATTTTACCCAAGTTAAACAATGTAAAGGCAATGCTACCAAATACTAATTGAGTGTATATAAACTTCTGACCCACTGGGAATGTGATGAAAGAAATAAAAGCTGAAATATAATGATTTATCTACTGAGTTTTTAAATGTATTTTGCTTAAGTGTATGTAAACTTCCGAATTCAACTGTATTATGTGACTAGTTAAGCACATTTTTTTCTCCTGAACATATTTAGGTATGCCATAACAGAGGTTGAATAATTATTGACTCAAGAAATTTCAGCTTTCTGTTTTTAATTAATAAAATTTGAAGAACATAATTCCATTGACATTACGTGAGTATTGTGTGTAGTCCAGTGACCAAAAAAATCAAAATGTAATCCATTTAAAATTCAAGCTATAAAGTCAAGATGGGTGAATACTTTCGGTAAGCACTGTATAAAGCGATATATGAATGGACACTTCATATTTTGTTTAACTAAAGCCATGTTTCACGCTCTGCTTCATAAATAGGGGACTGGGACAGTCCTCCTTGCTCCAGAACTTCATTAAGGTAGCTCAATTAATATAGAAATGTATAACTAACTTTCTTAACTCTGTTCTTGATGAACGTCCTGTAGGAAATCTTTGGCCCAGTTCTGTCTGTCTATGTTTATCCTGAGAACAACTACAAGGAGGTTCTAAACCTTATAGACAACACATCACCATACGCCCTGACAGGAGCGGTCTTTGCTCTTGACAAGTAAGTTAGAACACTCCATCTGGTTTTCTATGGTGTGGCATAATTTTACTGTGAAAGGGTTGCTTGCTCCATGAAGACCGAACATAATATAGTTATCCCTATAACTTTTCAGATAATTCATTATGGATGCCAACCGCGTGGTTGGCTATGATCTGCTCATTGATAATAGCTATGATCTACTATGATCTGCTCATTGATAATAGATTTGACTTTACACTGAAATTGACACTTGTCAAGAAAACGTCCTAATCCTTTAATCATTTTTGTTCCAGGAATGTTGTAGATGAGGCAGCTAAGGCCTTGAGGAACGCTGCAGGAAATTACTACGTGAATGACAAGTGCACCGGCTCGATTGTCGCCCAGCAGCCGTTTGGTGGCGCCAGAGCTTCAGGTAAAATGACCCACACACCACTCCAAAGCGTTGATATTCATTTGATTTTTATGAAGTAGGACTTTTCATGACTCCTGGTGAGCTCTCTGTGTCTGACATAATGCCTTCTGCCTACAMCATTTTTATTAATATGAAATAGGATGAATATAAGCAGTTATAACAGCTAAAACGTGAACTTTCTTGTCTGCATAGGTACCAATGACAAACCTGGTGGTCCTCACTACGTCCTGCGATGGACATCCCCACAGGTGGTCAAGGCCACCCACGTCCCGCTCAGAGAATGGAAGTACCCATACATGGGTTAAAAAGACAGTACTGTACCCRGTCCCCAACCATTAGGCCCTCCTCATCCAATCCTAGCTTTGTAGAGGAATCTTTAGGCTTTTTCTCCTATCCTTCTCTCCAGTCAAGACTGACAATGAAATGAAGAGAGAAACCCTCTCCTTACTCGTCCAAGTTTTAGTCCTTTTTGGCCCTTACAAGCCTGCACTGAAGCTAGACACAAGTACAAATGTAATTATTAGCTCAGGGTTTCCCCAACCTGGTCCTCGGGACCCCAAGGGGTGCACGTTTTTGTCCTAGCACAACACAGTTGATTCAAATAATCAACTAATCATCAAGCTTTGATTATTTGAAATCAACTGTGTAGTGTTAGGGCAAAACCAAAACATGCACCCCTTGAGGTCCCGAGGACCGAGTTGGGGAAATGCTCTATTAGCTGTTCTAAATTAAAAGGGGGAGCAACAGCGCCCCTCTCTGGAACTTCAGAAGAACAGCGCACTGAAACGTCCCATGGATCCACAGACAGTACCAGTCAAAAGTTTGGACACACCTACTCATTCAAGGGTTTTTATTCATTTTTTTACTATTTTCTACATTGTAGAATAATAGTGAAGACATCAACACTATGAAATAACACACATGGAATCATATAGTAACCAAAAACAAAGTAAAATATATTTTAAGTCATTCAAAATAGCCACCCTTTGGCTTGATGACCGCTTTACACACTCTTGGCATTCTCTCAACCAGCTTCACGAGGAATGATTTTTCAACAGTCTTGAAGGAGTTCGAACATGTGCTGAGCACTTGTTGGCTGCTCTTCCTTCATTCTGCGGTCCAACTCATCCCAAACCATCTCAATTGGGTTGAGGTTGGGTGATTGTGGAGCCTAGTCATCTGATGCAGCACCATCACTCTCCTTGTTCAAATAGCCCTTACACAGCCTGGATGTGTGTTTTGGATCATTGTCCTGTTAAAAAACAAATGATAGTTCCACTAATCGTAAACCAGATGGGATGGCGTATCACTGCAGAATGCTGTGGTAGCCATGCTGGTTAAGTGTGCCTTGAATTCTAAATAAATCACTGAGCAAAGCACCACATGAGATCATCCGTTCACCTACTCTGCGTCTCACAAAGACAAGGTGGGTAGAACCAAAAATCTCAAATTTGGACTCATTAGACCAGAGGACAGATTTCCACCGTTCTAATGTCCATTGCTTGGGTTTCTCTGAACAGTTGATGTTGAAATATGCCTGTTACTTTAACTCTGAAGCATTTATTTGGGCTGCAAGGCTGTTAACTCTAATGAATTTATCCTCTGCAGCATAAGTAACTCTGGGTCTTCCTTTCCTGTGGCAGTCCTCATGAGAGCCCGTTTCATCATATCTCTTGATGGTTATTGTGACTGTACTTGAAGAAACTCTGAAAGTTATTGACATTTTCCGGATTGACTGACCTTCAAGTAATAATGGACTGTTGTTTCTCTGCTTATTTGAGCTGTTCTTGCTATAATATGGACTTGGTCTTGTACCAAATAGGGCTATCTTCTGTGTACCACCCCTACTTTGTCACAACACAACTGATTGGCTCAAACGCATTAAGAAGGAAAGAAATTCRACAAATGAACTTTTAACGCACACCTGTTAATTTAAATGCATTCCAGGTGAACAATATATTTTGATTTGTTTTACACTTTTGGTTTCTACATGATTCCATATGTGTAATTTCATAGTTTTGATGTCTTCTGTTATTCTACAATGTAGAAAATAGTGATGATAAAGAAAAAGACTTGAATGAGTACGTGTGTCCAAACTTTTGACTGGTACTGTAGTTAAACTGTTTGGTCTACCATAGATTCAACAGAGATTTACTATTAGTTCTAATTAATCAATCTTCTGTTTTTAATTAAATGGCTGCTGTATCTGAGCCTGTTTCTGATAATCTCAGTACTGACTGAGTTTTCCACATGTCCTGCTGTTTTTTATTATTATACAAAACTCACTATATATTATAAGTATTAACTGACCATCTGTCATGACAAAAACAATAACCCAACGTTTCGATTATATTTCATGACCGCTACGGTACAAGTATCAAAACCCAATGTTTATCATTTTAGGTTTTCTGTTCCCTATGATTGTAAAAAAGAGTAAAGGATGGCTGTTACCATCCATTTTTGGTGCTAAAAAAGTCCTTACTAACCGTCCTTCTTAACCTATATTCAGTAAACATGGTTGTGTGTATCGAAACTACAATAATGTGGTTTTTTTCCTCACTGTGTTTTGGTTTGCTGTGTTATCACACTGTAATACTCAACCCCCTGACTATCTCTGATAGGAAAGGTGATGCACTTGTTACACTTGCGCWATGGCTTGGCCTACAGTATCTGGCTATGAGGGTGCCATTGCCTTTTTACGTAAACCCTGCTTTGCCATCTAATCAGGTTTATTTCAGCAACAGCACACTAACTGTTGTTTTCAAATTTTACTGAGTGTTTGCCCGTTAAAAAAAAAAATGCTTCAACTGCATATGATTGCTCAGTCTAAATCTCAATTTCATGTCATCTTGCTTTTAAAACAAAAGTTGAGGAGGATATATTTTCATAAATGTGTTTTCTGTTAAATGTTAATATAAATGTTTTGTTGTCTAATGTGCCTGTATTGGCAATATTAGGGATTTACCTTAATTGAATTAGCATTATTATACATTTAATAAATTCTGAAATTATATTAAACTTGTTTTTAATGTAATCTTTTTGTTTCTGAATGTGGCTTGCTTGACCATTTCTTGTTGTTAATGAGACTGACACATTTAAGTTGGTGTTCCTTCAGGTTCTTTAGCCAATTTGACGAGTTGAAATGAATGTGACCAGTGGGAACTGGGCGCATTGTTCCACACTGAGGTGTCAAAGTACAAATCTGAGGTTTTTACTGCCTGTTGAAAGAGTGTTTCCCAGCACACTACCTTGTCACACTCACTGTGGTGTCTTTAGTGTCACACTCCTGTCACATCAAAGTCAGATGTGAGGAGACCTCATTACTGGGCCTCTGGCATACTCTCCCATCGTTCAAAGTGTTAGAGACACACTTCTACGCACAAGGCCAAGCGTCAGTGCTGTAAGTGTAGACATGGGAAAGGGCACTGCCTGCCTGACACACCAAAACATTAAGGACACCTGCTCTTTTCATGACATAGACTAACCAGGTGAATCCAGGTGAAAGCTATGATCCCTTATTGATGTCACATTTTAAATCCACTTCAATCAGTGTAGATGAAGGGGAGTAGACAGGTTAAAGATTGATTTTTAAGCCTTGACACATGGATTATGTACTGTATGTGTGCCATTCAGACTGTGAATGGGAAAAACAAAATATTTAAGTACCTTTTGAACGGGGTATGGTGGTAGGGGCCAAGCGCACCGGTTTATGTCAAGAACTGCAACACTGCTGGGTTTTTCACGCTCAACAGTTTCACATGTGTATCAAGAATGGTCCACCAACCAAAATACATCCAGCCAACTTGACACAACAGTGGGAAGCATTGGAGTCAACATGGGCCAGTATCCCTGTGGAACGCTTTCGACACCTTGTAGAGTCCGTCCGTGCCCCAACGAATTGGGTCTTTTCTGAGGGCAAAGGGGGGAGGGGTGCAACTCAATATTAGTAAGGTGTTCCTAATGTTTTGTACACTCAGTGTATAGGCCTACAGAACCTGCTGTCTCTTTATTTATACTCAACTTTCTCATCACAACTTATTCCACTGTTTATGAATTCTAATGAGATCAGACAACCAGAGCCAATGTGCAGGCATAGGCAGTGATGCAGATTACCTAGAGGGAAATAGAAAGAAACAGATCTTATCCATCATACAAACAAACCACATTTTTAAGCTGTTCACAAGCACATTTGCAACTCATTTGTTGAACATTTCCAAACCATCTGTACTGGACTGCAAATGAAGTGTTGACCTACTATTCCTATTGAAAGAAGTCTGAAGTATAATCATGTCAAAACTATTCAGGACAAATCCTGGGTACTTTATAGTGTGTCATTACAAAATTAAGCCAAGTATTCCAGGGGCTGATCTAATTTGTGATACATACTGCAGTGGAAGGCATTGTTATGCAGATTTATGGAATAACATTATGTCTGTTATGCAGCACAATTGGGAGAGCTCAATGTGTGATGCTTCAAATAAATCCCCATCACCCTTTGAATTATATGATGTCCATTCTTCCCTTCAATGATCAGTAGGCCTATTAATATTCACTGGTCATATCCAACTGTTTATGGTATTGTTGTACATTTCAGGTTTATGCCATATTCACATGGAGATTTGTATCAGATTCCAGCAATAAAATTTATACCAGCAATAAAATGCCATGCGTGGGATTGAGAATGTTGGAGCGAAATTCGACACACACTTCCAATTGACAGTTCTGAATGGTGCGACTGTGGGAAAGAAGCTCAGGTTGCAGGTTAGGTAGGGCTTTCCGGGGGCGGCTGTACTAGCTTTTGTGTTCTAAACAGCAGATGGACCATTCAATTTGAAAATGTTTACTCAACAGACTCGAGTCTTTCATGCCTTCATTCTCCCGCCCAAAATCAGCCTTCTACCGCTTCTGGAGTGACAACACATTTAGAGGTTCTTCTGGTCGGGTTATAATAGAAAAATATATCACTGCAAACAAAAACCACGAAATTACCGGAGAGTAATTAATGCTCTCAGCTCTTAAAAAGAATTAGCCTTACACAATATAAGATTAGGATTTTCAGTAGAAAATGCGGAGACCACCTGTAGACTTGCATGGCTTCATTTACCCAAGTCATTATCTAAAGTATTACTAGGTCTAAATAATTGTGTAGGCCTATTGGTAGATCATTTTGTAATGTGTAACATTATGTCTTTTCATTCCATGACGTCAAATCACATACCTGGCCCTCAGGTGCCACTTTATTGTATGTGCTCTGCTGAGTTGTAGCCTAAATGTTGTGTCTACAAAGCATGGTTAGACTTTACAATAGTTAGAGATTCATACATAAATTGTCATTTCATTTATTTATTGGGAATATTGCCACATCAATGTGATAGACAATGTTCCAATCACAGTTTGTTTCAGGACAAATTACAATTCAGCAACATAGGGCTGAGGTAATTTCCCAGAAATAGATACACCAATATATTACATTAATATATTTTACAATATGTAAAAACATTTTACTTCGCAATTGTAAAGTTAATTATACATGCACAATAGAGGATATTACAATTCTACACAGAAGATTAACAGTAATTTTATATTTTACGAACAAAAGATAAAATTGTATAGGGAAGAATAATTTCCAACAAGAAAAGAGCATACTGGGTCGTGCTAGACCAAAATGTTCTCTGGTTTTGACATCGAAAGTTTCATAACTGAACGTCTTCAAATAGGCTATGAGCATCACCAGGGTCTCCACAGAGGCCCCCTTCCACCTGGGGTGACACGTTTCGGAGTGCTGCTGTTGTGAGGGACCGTTGCGCGGTTTGGACTCAGCACGACTCTATCACCGAGTTTCTGAGCCCGATGGAAGTGATTGAGAAGCTTCTGTTGTGAGCCAGTCGGCTGGTTTTTTTTCGCTGAGAGGAAGCGCAGCGTCTCCTCCAGGCAGCGGGTGAATCCCTCCGCGTAGCTTTGGACAGGTGACGCTACGTTGAATGAAGCAGCAGGGCGCATGCTGTTGTCTTTCAGGTAAACCACAGCTGTCTCGAGAATGTCAGCCTTTTCCAGTTTCGAGTTGGGTTGGTGTGCTTGAAGTTCGGTTTTGAGGAGTGTCTTGAGCTGTTCGATGCTGCTGTTAATGCGGTCTCGGCGCATCTTTTCCACCACTGGTTTTCTAAGCTGGAGAAAATAAAGGATCTGATTAGTTTAATTGCATTTTTTTTTTAATCATGTTAAAATTCAAACAATAACGTATTAAATTGATGAAGATAGAGGTAGCCTATTTGTACTTACTTTGATTTTATCTTTCGTGGTCATCACCATGTCGCAAATATTGACAGGAGCCATTGCTGTCGGCCAGTTGTTTGTTCTTGGTAGATAGTCGTCGGATTTTAGAACTGTGATTAGCCCATCTCGACAGGGCTTCTGTATTTATACACTCCTCACACTGTATATCCGTGTGGGTCTCAGTTTGACAGGAGTTTCACACACTTCCTGGCCAATCAGGAACGCAGACAGTACAATGAAGAGTCTTCAATTACTTCATGCTAAATTGACTGTCTATTGCCTCAGGACAATGAGTGTGTCCCAAGGGAACAGGTGGAGTGTGCAATAAAAGAGTGCTGTGAAGTAGTTGACTCTGTTGCTTGCAACTGCATTCCAAGATGTTGCACCATTCTCATGAAAGACTCAGACCAAAAGGCGGGAAAACAAGTCCTGAATAATGAATGGTCTTCCAGAAGATTATTCAGTATCTAGAGGCCTTACTGCTTTCTCGCGCTATTTTTTTTGATAAATCAGTTATTTTGATGAATTCATTCAACCTTACAAAATATTTCAAATGCTCATATTATTAGGATTCTAATAGCAACTCTTATAAGGCCTACTACTGTATTATAATACAAATAATTACAACAGTATTATAATAAATATAGGCTTATAATTATGTTATTCTAAAACTATTATTATTGTTCTTCATCTTATTGTTGTTATTGTTATTATTGTTATTATAGTTACTATTATTATATGTCTGTTGTCACTGTAAGGATATTTTAGACATAGGATATACAGAAACAGTCTGATAGCCTATGCGAACCTTTGTAAACTACTATTTTCTCTTAGTTCATTTTTTTTTCAGCAATCGGTCAACAATGTATCAACGTAATATTTTTCCATATGGCCCCTTGGGAATTAGATGCCTCATTGAGGACCGTGAGTAATGCGGTATTGAGAAAGGCACACTTCCATTGTTGCTCTGTTGAAAGTGTGCTGTGGGAAAGTTGGAACAACACAGTCTACAGGATTAGTTTTTGAAGAGAGGAGCAGCTGGCTTCTGTGCGCGGGAAACCTCTGTCAGCTCGCGTGAACTTTACAAGACCTGTTTCCCCCCAAATTATTATAAATCCACTAGAATACTTTTTGGGGGCACTGTGTTGAAGCCACCGTGCCGCCATCTTGGCACTCCCCCACCATTGTAAAAAATATTTTGGAAGCTATAGAAATGCATTTATCAATGTCTACATTCATTTTTGTCACATTTATTATGTTACAGACACCTTAATGTATACTTTTAAATTATATTATGTCATCTATCCCATAGGGCGGCGCACAATTGGCCCAGCGTTATCCAGGTTAGGGGAAGGTTTGGCCGGGGTATGCTGTCATTGTAAATAAGAAGTTGTTCTTAACTGACTTGCCTAGTTAAATAAAGATAAAATAAATAAATACAAAAGTATGTAGACACCCCTTCAAATTAGTGGATTTGGCTATTTCAACCACATCCATTGCAGATAGGTGTATAAAATCGAGCACACCGCCATGCAATCTCCATAGACAAACATTGGCTGTAGAATGGTCCTTACTGAAGAGCTCAGTGACATTCAACGTGGCACCTTCATACAGTAGGATGCCACCTTTCCAACAAGTCAGTTCGTAACATTTCTACGCTGCTAGAGCTGCCCCGGTCAACTGTAAGTGCTGTTATTGTGAAGTGGAAACTTCTAGGAGCAATAATGGCTCAGCCGCGAAGTGGTAGGCCACACAAGCTCACAGAATGGGACAGTTCCAAACTGCCTCTGGAGGCAACGTCAGCACAAGAACTGTTCGCCGGGAGCTTCATGAAATGGGGTTACATGGCCGAGCAGCTGCACACAAGCATAAAACGACCATGTGCAATGACAAGCGTCGGCTGGCCGCCATTGAACTCTGAACTCTTGAGCAGTGGAAATGCGTTCTCTGGAGTGATGAATCACGTTTCACCATCTGGCAGTCCGACGGACGAATTTGGGTTTGGAGGATGCCAGGAGAACACACTGTTCCAACATCTAGTGGAAAGCCTTCCCAGAAGAGTGGAGGCTGTTATAGCAGCAAAGGAGGGAGCAACTCCAAATTAATGCCCATGATTTTGGAATGAGGTTCGACGAGCTGGTGTCCACATACTTTTGGTCATGTAGTGTACAGCCTTTGCTGACGTAAGGGCATTCATACATCTTTCTCAGAGCTGTTGAGCAGAGCTGTTGTGAAGGAAGTTGTCAAGGAAGTGAATTTGTGTTTATATAGGACCTCCCGCCCCCACCTACCATCAACCAATTAATGTCTAAGCCGAGCTATATCAATCAAATGTATTTATAAAGCCCTTTTTACATCAGCCGATATCACAAAGTGCTATACAGAAACCCAGCCTAAAACACCAAACAGCAAGAACCGTTACAAAATGTAGGAGGCGTACGGCTACGCAGTACAGAGCTCAATTTGGCCTCTGCATGGATCCAGAACCTCCACAGTTGCGTCACACCCTCTGACCACATTTTCAGATCAAGCATAAAAGATGCTGCATGGTCAATCTGATGTCTAAATTAGCCGTACAGCATTTACGGGGATATGGCCTCTGCAGAAGTCAGGGCATTCATACTTCTTGCACTTCGAGGAGCAGCACAGAGCTGTTGAGCAGAGTTGCTGTGAAGGAAGTTGTCAAGGAAGTGAGTTTGTGTTTATACAGGACCCCTTGCCCTCACCTACCATCAACCAATCATGTCAATGTGGAGCTATATGGAGCCCTCCGCATTTTTACAAAATGTGGGTGGCGCACAGCGATGCGGTACGGAGCTGATTTTGGCTTCTGTATGCCTCCGGAGGCTCCGCAATTGTGACACACCATCCATACTGCACCTCTGACCAAATTTTCGGATCAAGCATAAATTCGCTTTAAAGTGGCTCTTAGGGCATCAGTCCGGTTGTGCAACAACTGTGGAATGTTAGAATTTCAATGCAATTTTCATTGTTATTGTTAACGTCCACAAAATTCCCCAGATAATAAATACTTGTTTATTTTCAATGGGAAAAGTGTGCAGCAACAATTGCTGGCAACATTGCTCAATAACATTGCCTAAAAAAATTGCCAATGTATCATGGCCTTAAGTGTGTATGTATGCCTATAGTGTATAGGATAATGTAGCTAGAAAACAACATGCTGAATCAATAGCCGCTAGTTGGGTGCCGCTGAATCCTCTTAGATCTTCTATAAAAATTAAATGGACAGCACTCCAGCCATTTTTTTATTCACCCTGTTTCTGTGTATTTTTCTATCTTCAGGATTACTGGAGATTGTGAAATTGTCTTAACCAGCCTTGCGTCTCCCAGATGTATCCCTCTTTCTCTCCCGCCAAACTGGGCCAAGTAAAAGGGCACAATGCATTCCTGGCTGTTTTGCTGAACCAGGCTTTGACTCTGGGTGCCCCTACAAGGGCACAGCTCTCTCACAAAGAGAGGGGCAGGTGATTGGCGTCACGCTCCTCATCAAGTAGGGGGGTATCCTTGTGACTTGAACCACACAGGGAACCTGGGAAATGCCTGACCTCTCTTTATACCAGAGAAATCCCCCTTGATGTGTGCGCCGGTCTATGGCATTCCATGGACATGACATTCACAGTAAATGCGTGCAGCGGACAAAGCCACTTGAAGCGGGAAATTGTGGTATTGTCAAATGTACGCCTTCTGTCTTAATCAAGGCCTCTTTTAGTATTGTCACTGGGGCAGTGTGTTGGTGGCCAGTTTTAAGAGGTATTAACACACACAAACATAATACATATCTTCCTCTAGCTCTGCAATGTACCACAGAAGGTTATTTCCATTAACTTGACCTGGAGTATACAGGTTCTGTAACGCTTCTCTTGGGCTGAAGGAAGAGTGGACCAAGGTGCAGCGTTTAAAGTGTTCATGATTTAATCCAAAAAAACAATCGAACAAAAACAACAAACAGGAGAACGAAATCGAACAGTTCTGTCAGGCAAACAAAACAGCTAAACAGAAAATAACTACCCACAAAAACCATGTGGGAAAAAGCTACCTAAGTATGGTTCTCAATCAGAGACAACGATAGACAGCTGCCTCTGATTGAGAACCACACCCGGCCAAACAACAAAGAAATACAAAACATAGAAAATGAACATAGAATGCCCACCCAAATCACACCTGACCAAACCAAAATAGAGACATAAAAGCTCTCTACGGTCAGGGCGTGACATGTCAATATTTTGAAGGTATCATTGGATTGTGTATTTACTGTATGTTCATGTGTTTATTCCATTATGTGACTTAACAAATAACAAACAGCTAACATTTCATTGGCTTCATCATTGATAGCAGTCGCAAGTCTTATTATTTTTTATTCCAGTATAATCTACCTGTTACTTCCTCTAGGTGTGTGGAGTTTGTGAGAGGCCTGGGCTGCCTCAGCACAGGTCCAGATGGTCTATTGAGGTCCAGGCATAATGAGGGTGTATGGATCAGTGGTGGCCCAGCCCTGAATGGGGGCTTAAGTGTGGGAAAGAGGGGCAGGTCTGAGCTCTCACACATTCCTCACTGGAGAGGGAGAGGGCTTTGGCTGAACACAGAGGCATCTGGATTCAAAGCCATGGAGACTGTTTGGCGTGTGTGCATGTTTGTGTGTGTGTGTGTGTGTGTGTGTGTGTGTGTGTGTGTGTGTGTGTGTGTGTGTGTGTGTGTGTGTGTGTGTGTGTGTGTGTGTGTGTGTGTGTGTGTGTGTGTGTGTGTGTGTGTGTGTGTGTGTGTGTTGTGTGTGTGTTTGTGTGTTTGTGTGTGTGTGTGTGTGTGTGTGTGTGTGTGTGTGTGTGTGTGTGTGTGTGTGTGTGGAGGGGCTCATAATGAAGCCATCACTTTTTCTTCCTGAATAGATGGAATGTCCACATTGGAATGTGTTCATACTCAAATGATGGGTTTTCATCTGCATAGTCATGTCTCACTTCTTAGAAATGTGTCTTAAATTATTTATTTTTTTAACCTTTATTTAACTAGACAAGTCAGTTAAGAACAAACTATTTTTACAATGACAGCCTACCAGGGACCAGCAACCTTTCAGTTACTGGCCCAACGGTCTAACCACTAGGCTACCTGCCGCCCCATCTTTAAAGAGATAAGAAAAGACGGACCAGAGAGGATTTCCCTCCAAAAAGACCCTTGCCATCTGCCTCTTTACACACATATTAGCATGGCTATTTATAAGGCACATCAAGCATTGACAAAAAACTAAAACATTTTGTCCATTTATTTTAGAGCAACCATTTGAGTCAAGTGTCTAGTAAGTTATTGAAGTATGTAGACATATACAAATTCTATTGACTTATTCAGGAACGATAGGAGAAACACTATTTAGTAATAGCCTTTGAAATGATGTGTGATGTTTGCAGGTTGATTTTTATTGTCATGAATCTTGTTCTGAAGGCAGAACTGAGTGATTCCTCCTTAGATAGGCCAGCTGCAAAGTCAACATTGTCTATATTGTAAAAATTTATGGAAACAAAAACATTAATTTTATGTTGGGGTTAGGCATTAGGGTAAACAGTGTGGTTAAGATTGTATTACTTTATGACTGTGCTAGCTAGTGACCACTGCAGAGCTGCCTCCATGACGAAAAACGCTAACCTGCGTGATGTTCACTATATTGTAATGTTGGGAGGCTTCAGTGGGAGCAGATGTTTGACTGCAGGTTCCATGTATGTGAGGCCAGAGGAGATGAAAAGAGGAGAGGTGTAATCAGTGGGAGGTAAGTGTGCACACACATAGTCCAGGGCATGTGAACGAGGGCGTTAGAGGGGAACACGCGCGCACCCTGGCTCAGTGGTGCCTCTGATCTGGGCAGCATGTTGAAAGGGTGTCTCTAGAGGGGGGTGAGGGGGCGGTGGATGGAGGGGCAGTGGGGTGTGCTCTAATGATCGGAGGATGTGTGAGTAGGATCCTGTCCTGCTTTCCCACACTCTCATTTATTAGATATTTTCTGTGGGGGCTGAGTGCAGGGGGGCAAGGTGTCCAACAATAGAAGTGTGCCTTCCCAGAGGGCGCTGGATAATTGTATTAATTGGCATCAACAATGGGAATGTTTCTCTCCCTCTCTCTCTCCCCCCTCTCTCCCTGTGTACCTTTCTCATGCTTTCTGTTTGTACATGTGAAAGACAGAGAAGATGTTAATGGTAAATCAGTTATGTCAGGGGAGATACATTATTTAATTGATATAGCACAATTACATTATTTTCATAATATTGCAGTACAATCAATTTGATCTATTTTAAACTAATGTTGATTTCAATTACCACTATGTGTTCTGATATATAGTAATTGTCTCCTTAATAGATAAATATTTGTATGAACATAACAAGATTCAACAACTGAGACATAAACTGAACAAGTTCCACAGACATGTGACTAACAAAAATGGAATAATGTGTCCCTGAACAAAGGGGGGTCAAAATCAAAAGTAACAGTCAGTATCTGGTGTGGCCACCAGCTCATTAAGTACTGTAGTGCATCTCCTCCTCATGGACTGCACCAGACTTGCCAGTTCTTGCTGTGAGATGTTACCCCACTCTTCCACCAAGGCACTTGCAAGTTCCCAGACATTTCTGGGGGGAATGGCCCTAGCCTTCAACCTCCGATCCAACAGGTCCCAGATGTGGTCAATGGGATTGAGATCCGGGCTCTTCACTGGCCATGGCAGAACACTGACATTCCTGTCTTGCAGGAAATCACGCACAGAACGAGCAGTATGGTGGCATTGTCATGCTGGAGGGTCATGTCAGGATGAGCCTGCAGGAAGGGTACCACATGAGGGAGGAGGATGTCTTTCCTGTAACTCACAGCGTTGAGATTGTCTGCAATGACAACAAGCTCAGTCCGATTATGCTGTGACACACCGCCCCAGACCATGATGGACCCTCCACCTACAAATTGATCCCGCTCCAGAGTACAGGCCTCGGTGTAACGGTCATTCCTTCGACGATAAACGCAAATCCGACCATCACCCCTGGTGAGACAAAACCGCGACTCGTCAGTGAAGAGCACTTTTTTGCCAGTCCTGTCTGGTCCAGCGATGGTGGGTTTGTGCCTATAGGTGACAGTCATAGCAGTCATAGCACTGATGGAGGGATTGTGCGTTTCTGGTGTAACTCCGGCAGTTGTTGTTTCCATCCTGTACCTGTCCCGCAGATGTGATGTTCGGATGTACCAATCCTGTGCAGGTGTTGTTACACGTGGTCTGCCACTGCCAGGACGATCAGCTGTCTGTCCTGTCTCCATGTAGTGCTGTCTTAGGCGTCTCACAGTACGGACATTGCAATTTATTGCCCTGGCCACATCTGAAGTCTTCATGCCTCCTTGCATCATGCCTAAGGCACATTCACACAGATGAACAGGGACCCTGAGCATCTTTCTTTGGGTTTTTTTCAGAGTCAGTAGAAAGGCCTCTTTAGTGTCCTAAGTTTTCATAACTGTGACCTTAATTGCCTACTGTCTGTAAGCTGTTAGTGTTTTAACCACCGTTCCACAGCTGCATGTTCATTAATTGTTTATGGTTCATTGAACAAGCATGGGAAACAGTTTTTAAACCCTTTACAATGAAGATCTGTGAAGTTATTTGGATTTTTACTTATTATCTTTGAAAGACAGGGTCCTGAAAAAGGGACGTTTCTTTTTTTGCTGAGTTTATATGCCTTGAGGGTCCCTTATCAAGTCTACTGTCTGACTCAGTCCCCATCTGCAAAGGTCTTATAGAGAATGTTCCCAGGTAATAAGAGTGTGACACCCTGCTTGTGTTCAGTCTGTGCCTCTGATATCTGCAGTACCATTCCTTTGTTGGCCAGTTAACCATGAGATAATTGATGCCTCTCCCATTGTTGTGTTCGCCTCGCCCACTGACCTCGGAGTGTGGGAAAGCTAATCCAGCCTGGGACTCATGGTTTTGTAATGATAATGTCCTCTTATAAATAGGGGAGTGGGCTACTCTCTCAGCTCACAACTCACTCAACTTCCTCAGAGAAGCACACACACTCTCTCTCTACCCGAATGGCTCCTACCTACACCAGCGACTCTGCCAACACCATGCTCTCTGCTAAAGACAAACATAAAGTAAATATTATTTATAACATATGTTTGTGTCATTGTTTACTATTGAATCATTTTCTTCATGATTTGAACTTTAAGGACATAGAACTAACTGAATGCCCTCTTTTCTTCATCAGCTAAGGAAACCAGTTGTGGAGAAGATGCGTAGAGACCGCATCAACACCTGCATAGAGCAGCTCAAGACCCTGCTGGAGAGGGAGTTCCACAAACAGGACCCCAACACCAAGCTGGAGAAGGCTGACATCCTGGAGATGACAGTGGGGTTCCTGAAGCAGAAGCTGCAGCCTCAGAGCCCAGTCCCCCAGAGGGCCCACAGTGAGGGCTACTCCCAGTGCTGGAGGGAGACCCTGCACTTCCTGTCTTCCAGCTCCATGAAGGACATGATGCTTCAGAACCTCCAGAGAGCTGGCCAGGACGTCTGCCCCTCCTCGCCACTCTCCTCCCAATATCAACACCACAGCCAGGGCCCAGTGAAGCAGTCCACCAGTGGTCACAAAACAGTGTGGAGGCCCTGGTAGAACCACTACTTGGAGATTCTCTATCTCACAAACTGGATGGGTGTTTACTATCTTTCTTGCTGTAGGAAATACATTTCCAAATGTTATATTGAAATTATATTATTTTCTTGCTATATATGAAATTATTTCTACTGATGTGATTATTATTCTCTCTCAGAGAAGAAGCTGAAAATCATATTTGTATCACTTTATAATGAAGAATATGTGTAATATTTTACATGTATATGTTTACGCGTGTATGCATTTTGTGCTCCCTTGATGCACCAATGTGTCCTTTAGTCCTTTCATTTTCTTTGAAGATGATTTGTTAAGGTTATATATTTTCATTTATGGTTGCTTAGCCAACTGAAATCTTGCGTTAACCATATTGTATGTACTGCCCTATTGAAGGGTATTTACAAATGCTTTGATATGCCTTTTGTAAAGGCTTTTTGGGACGTTGTTGTTCCACCATAGGCACTGTTGTGCTGTGAAATGTATTGTTGACACTGTGTGTCTTTCATTCTCAGTTGATAAAGTGAACATGCATCCAAAAAGGATTCCAATTAATGTTTTGGAAAGTAACCATACTGTGTTTGTGTGTTTCTAAAGGAGCTGTAATTAACCGGGGGATAATGGGACATAATGTAGAAAAAACAATGTAGAGGGAAGATGGAATGTAACAAATTTAACTGAAGTTGAAGTAAACAGGAAATTACAGATAACGCAAACAGGCAGTGTACTGGTAAATACTGTAGTTAGAAGTGCAGGCATCTGTACACATCAGCACATGAGGATTTATTATCGTGTTTATCAGTGCAATGTGTCTACTGGGCAGAGAAAAGCCTCACTTCTGATTGGTGAAAAAATAAAGGAAGGATGATACTGTATGTAAAAAAAAGAAGGATTTTTTTATAATCTTTCACTAAATTGTCCAAATAATGCCTTAAACCTAAGTTGTATGGTCACAATTACTGTAATGGAATTCCCTATCTAGCCCATTACATTGAAGCTCTTGGACACTTCTGCATTGCTGTGTGGGGCACTTATTTTCAAATGTAAGTTTTAAAAATAGCTGCCTGACAGAATATAGTGATCTACATCTCGACACCAACCTGGAAATCTTGCATATAGTTTATCTTGACTTTTACATGAACATATTCGAGAGATCTTATTGGGGTGTCAGGTAGCCTAGTGATTAGAGCGTTGGACTAGTAACCGAAAGATTGCAAGATTGAATCCCTGAGCTGACAAGGTAAAAATCTGTCATTCTGCCACTGAACTGTTCCTAGGCTGTCATTGAAAATAAGAATTTGTTCTGAACTGACTTGCCTAGTTTAACAAAGGTAAAATTAATTGGAAGTGATGTACAGTAATTGGAATAATCAAGAGGTCTGAATAAAGATATAAAAGCTTCGTAACATATTTATTAGTGTATATTTGTCCTGAGACATACAGTATGTGTTGGTGATGGAACTGCTTGTCCTGAATAGTTTGTAGAGGTCAATGATCCAGGGAGTGGCTTAGTTGGTGTACCACAGGGTCTGCATCTGACTGTGTAGGTCTGGAGCTCGCCATGCTTTCCCACACTCCTCAACCATTAACAGCCCTGATTGGGACAATAGATAACATCAATGACTTAGTGTGTGAGTGTCAATGTGATTGAGTGTGTGTGCGTATGTGCATGACAAAGAGTGAGAGAGAGTCCGTGCATGGGCTATGGGTGGGGAAGCAGTCAGTGAGGCTAGAAGAGGGAGTGTGCAATGGTGGTAGTCGTGTGTGTGCTCAAGGTGTGTAGACTTTAATCTATCACCTGGGAGCAGACTTACCCTCCAGACTGACACCTGCTTGAGTCAGGCAGATAAGATAGGTTTCCCACGGCGCCACACAGCAAGGCCTGGCTACAGGCACAGGCGCATCCTGTCATATACATACTAACATTCACAATGTCTTCAAAGCGAGGCTTACCCCTCACAGCACTGTTGTGTCACTAAGTAAATAAATTCTCTAGTCATATAAGTGAATTCAGACTTTATTTTGTACATGTTGAAGAATAGATTGTTAATGTTGAAGAATAGATTACAGAACAGGTTCATAAATGCATGTGTAATATACTTAAGCAAAACAATATAATATACATTTAAATTCATATTAGTTTGAATAAAATGTATTAATTAATTAAATTGAAGCATAAATGCATGCTAGTTTCATAAATTGTTCATGAAATTTGTACAACCAATATATATATTTTTAAATACGATAGTCACTTGTGTTTAATGTTGAAGAAGGACATGATGATTAAATGAATAAGCTGGTTTGAAGGSGAGCGGCAGGAAGTGGACGGGGGATCAGGATTCTCACATTCATGCCGAGAGGATAATTTAGGGCGGCACACTTCCTTTGTCCCTTCAATGAAAGGGGATAATGAAACGGGAGTGTGGGAAAGCCGAGGAGAGGTAGGCCCCACACAGGAGAGACGTGCCACACAGTTACACAGCCCGGCAGGCAGGCAGGCTGCGCCCTGGATCACCAGCTGTTTGATGAAACCAGAGCTGACGGAGTCGACTGCCCAACGTTAGCCTAGGGCTTAACATACAAACCCCAAGAGAAGCACGTTGGACACACACACACACACACACACACACACACACACACACACACACACACACACACACACACACACACACACACACACACACACACACACACACACTTACACATGCATGTGCACAAACACTCACGTTCTCATTCGAATCATGCCTGTATATACAGTGCATTCAGAAAGTTTTCAGACCCCTTCACTTTTTCCACATTTTGTTACGTTACAGCCTTATTCTAAAATTGACTAAATATCTATTTTTTCTCATCAATCTACACACAATACCCCATAATGACAAAGTGAAAACTTTTTTTATTTTTTTATGTTTGCACATTTATTACAAAAAACAACAGAAATACCTTATTTACAAAAGTATTCAGACCCTTTGCTATGAGACTCGAAATTGAGCTCAGGTGCATCCTGTTTCCATTGATCATCCTTGAGATGTTTCTACAACTTGATTGGAGTCCACCTGTGGTAAATGCATTTGATTGGACATGATTTGGAAAGGCACACAACTGTCTATATAAGGTCCCACAGTTGACAGTGCATGTTAGAGCAAAACCAAGCCATGATGTCGAATGAATTGTCCGTAGAGCTTTGAGACAGGATTTTGTAGAGGCACAGATCTGGGGAAGAGTACCAACAAATTCCTGCAGCATTGAAAGTCRCCGAGAACACAGTGGCCTCCATCATTCTTAAATGGAAGAAGTTTGGAACCACCAAGACTCATCCTAGAGCTGGCCACCTGGCCAACCTGAGCAATCGGTGGAGAAGGGCCTTGGTCAGGGAGGTGACCAAGAACCCGATGGTCACTCTGACAGAGCTCCAGAGTTCCTCTGTGGAGATAGGAGAACCTTCCAGAAGGACAACCATCTCTGCAGCACTCCACCAATCAGGCCTTTATGGTAGAGTGGCCAGATGGAAACCATTTCACCATAAAAGGCACATGCCAACCCGCTTGGAGTTTGCCAAAAGGCACCTAAAGAACTCTCAGACCATGAGAAACAATATTCTCTGGTCTGATGAAACCAAGATTGAACTCTGGACTGAATGCCAAGCGCCACGTCCAGAGGAAACCTGGCAGCATCCCTACAGTGAAGCAATCATGCTGTGGGGATGTTTTTCAGTGGCAGGGACTGGGAGACTAGTCAGGATCAAGGGAAAGATGAACGGAGCAAAGTACAGAGAGATGGTTGATAAAAACCTGCTCCAGAGCGTTCATGACCTCAGACTTGGGCGAAGGTTCACCTTCCAATAGGACAGCGGCCCTAAGCACACAGCCAACACAACGCAGGAGCCCAGACTTGAACCCAATCGAACATCTCTTGAGAGACCTGAACATAGCTGTTCAGCACCACTCCCCATCCAACCTGACAGGATCTGAGAGGATCTGCAGAGAAGAATGGGAGAAACTTCCCAAATACAGGTGTGCCAAGCTTGTAGCGTCACACCCAAGAAGACTTGAGGCTGTAATCGCTGCCGAAGGTGCTTCAACAAAGTACTGAGAAAAAGGTCTGAATACTTATGTAAATGTTATATTTCCGTTTTTTTACTTGATACATTTTTAAAAAATTCTAAAAACATGTTTTTGCTTTATCATTATGGGGTATTGTGTGTAGATTGATGAGGGAAAAAGTGAAGGGGTCTGAATACTTTCCGAATGCATTGTCCATATATGTCAAGGCTGTGGGTAACTGGTGAAAGGAGTCAGGCGCAGGAGAGCTGAGATGTGTGGACAAGGTATTTAATTCAAGAAAACAGTACAAAACAGGAAATAAATGTATAAATGTCAAAAAATGTATATAAATGTATAAAAAAATACCTGTACTACGAATAAACGGGCGTAACAACAAAACCCGGTAACAATAATACCAGCCGTAAGATACAGCCTAACAATAAAACAAACACGCACCCAAACATGGGGGAAACCAGAGGGTTAAATAATGAACATGTAATGAGGGGAATTGAAACCAGGTGTGTAGAAAACAAAGACAAAACAAATGGAAAATGAAAAGTGGATCGGTGATGGCTAGAAGGCCGGTGACGTTGACCGTCGAACGTCGCCCGAACAAGGAGAGGGACCGACTTCGGCGGAAGTCGTGACAATATATTATTATATGGTTATGCATTTAATGCTCTCTTATCCGGGGTGTCATACCAGCAATGTCAACATATTGTCAACACATGCAAATTAATAAATAATAAAACACATTAACTATAATTTAGAGCTACAAACTAAAGACTGCGCTTTTGTTAAAACTGTTGCCATTAGACTCATGAAGACAGTAGATTCTGAGATTTAGAATACATGATTTGTGTGTGGCACAGTGTGAGAGACAGAGAGAGAAAGACATAGATAGACAGATATAAATAGAGAGAGAGAGAGAGAGCAAAAGACATAGAGAGAGAGACTTCAGACTTCAGTGGCGATAAAATAATCAATAGCAGCCTGCCAATATGCATTGTCAATATCATTGTTTATTTTGGTTTGATATCCACTTGTGCATCCAGTTTAGGTTAAACACCAACAATGTCAAAATACAAAGTCTACGCACATCCACTGTAAAAATGTAAAATACAAATGTTTCAATATGCATTATGTGCAATCAGTTCCTTTACAAAAGGTAACATAATCTGATTTCCCTTTAAGAACACTTAAACATGAGAAGTAATCTCCAATAAATATTTAGCATTTTGAATGCTATTGATTCTATATTCATCACAGAATCACACACAAATCAATACTTGAGTCGACTCCATAGGAGTCATATGCCACATGACAGAAAAAGTATTCCCTACGTCTACTCACAAAGCAGATTCATAGAAGCCTTTTTTACAGACAGCTCCATACAGGAGACAACAAACTATAACGCTTGTCATATGATGTTCACTATCCTTCATAAAGGACCTAAGTAGATATTACAATTGGAAATAGAGATTTCCTACAGCATGAAAGACGGTAAACACCCATCCAGTTTGTTAAATAGTTTGTCTCTACCAGGGCCTCCAGACTGTTTTGTGACCACTGGTGGCCTGCTTCACTGGGCCCTGGCTGTGGTGTTGATGTTGGAAGGAGAGTGGCGAGGAGGGGCAGACGTCCTGGCCAGCTCTCTGGAGGTTCTGAAGCATCATGTCCTTCATGGAGCTGGAAGACAGGAAGTGCAGGGTCTCCCTCCAGCACTGGGAGTAGCCCTCACTGTGGGCCCTCTGGGGGACTGGGCTCTGAGGCTGCAGCTTCTGCTTCAGGAACCCCACTGTCATCTCCAGGATGTCAGCCTTCTCCAGCTTGGTGTTGGGGTCCTGTTTGTGGAACTCCCTCTCCAGCAGGGTCTTGAGCTGCTCTATGCAGGTGTTGATGCGGTCTCTACACATCTTCTCCACTGGTTTCCTTAGCTGATTAAGAAAAGAGGGCATTCAGTTAGTTCTATGTCCTTAATGTTCAAATCAAGAAGAAAATGATTCAACAGTAAACAATGACACAAACATATGTTATAAATAATACTTACTTTATGTTTGTCTTTAGCAGAGAGCATGGTGTTGGCAGAGTCGCTGGTGTAGGTAGGAGCCATTCGGGTAGAGAGAGAGTGTGTGTGCTTCTCTGAGGAAGTTGAGTGAGTTGTGAGCTGAGAGAGTAGCCCACTCCCCTATTTATAAGAGCACATTATCATTACAAAACCATGAGTCCCAGGCTGGATTAGCTTTCCCACACTCCGAGGTCAGTGGGCGAGGCGAACACAACAATGGGAGAGGCATGAATTATCTCATGGTTAACTGGCCAACAAAGGAACGGTACTACAGATATCAGAGGCACAGACTGAACACAAGCAGGTCGTTACACTTGTATTACCTAGGAACATTCTCTATCAGGCTTCTGCAGATGGGGACTGGGTCAAAATGGTAGACTTGATAAGGGACCCTAAGGGACCCTTGTTAATAAGGGACCCTTTCTTTCCTTCCAGTTCTCTGCTGCCAATGATTGGAACGAATTGCAAATATTGCTGAAGTTGGAGACTTATATCTCCCTCACTAACTTTAAGCATCAGCTATCTGAGCAGCTTACCGATCGCTGAAGCTGTACATAGCCCATCTGTAAATAGCCCATCCAACTACCTACCTCATCCCCATATTGTTTTTATTTACTTTTTTGCTCTTTTGCACACCAGTATTTCTACTTGCACATCATCATCTGCACATCTATCACTCCAGTGTTAATTAGCTAAATTGTAATTACTTCGCTACCATGGCCTATTTATTTCCTTACCTCCTTACTCCATTTGCACACACTGTATTTTAGCCGTCTTTAGTCTCTTCACCAGTGGTTAATGCGTCTGACCAAGGACTTGGGCATGTCCTTTGTCAAAATTGTTGAGTTTTTCTGGAATAGGCCTGGCTACTTTGTGGAAGGCGCAATTAACCTGGGTGAAAATGGCTCCCGGCTGTTGTCATCAAACATTGGAAAGGCTCTTGGTCAACTAAATTGATGTGAGGACAATATTAGAATTACATGTAAGTCAGTTTTTAGCATCTCCTCTTTGGTCACTGTGAGAGTTCCACATGTTGTATTTGAAAGCAGTGGCGGTTCTAGCTTGTATGGCTCACAGGGTGAACTCCCCCCTTCAGCTCTCCCCCCGACAAACCAAAACAAATACCCATTCTGCACTAACTGTAAGTTTTATTCAGACATTTGCAACAAAACAAAGAAATAATCATAACATTTTAAATTATATAAATATAAAAACTATACAAAAATAAGACTCATAKATATCAAAAAGAAGTAACAAAGACAAATAGAAACGAATTGTAGTATATAAATACAAATGAAAAAGATAATCAAATTATTACATTATTACCCTATTGCTAACAAAAAACACACTAATAAAACTAAATTGCACAAATCCTATATCACACAAATACACAAATAGAATAACACACAGAGGACCTGATTATTACACTATAGCACTTCAAACAAGAAACACACAAACTGAATTGCACAACTAATTGCCATGCATTAGTACTGTACAATTAGAGGTGTGCTATTTGATAGATTCCCTCGCTCCCCCTACCTCTGGCTTCCAGTGGGGAGACTTGAGGTCAACCTACCCCTGCCCCGCTCCCCATCTCATACTTCTGAGTGGGAGACCTTCCCAGGCAGTAGCCTGCCTAGCTCACAAACTTGAATCAGGTCGCCCACTCCGACAAGGTTAATTGACCCACAGTCCCACACAGTGACATAATATCACTGACATGACATGCAAATGAGCGATAGAAAACCGATCGCGCAAATGTCACCATTCGGAATATATATAAACTCATCAAAAAGAAACGTCCCTTTTTCAGGACCTTGTCTTTCAAAGATAATACGTAAAAATCCAAATAACTTCACAGATCTTCATTGTAAAGGGTTTAAACACTGTTTCCCATGCTTGTTCAATGAACCATAAACAATTAATGAACATGCACCTGTTGAACACTAACAGCTTACAGACGGTAGGCAATTAAGGTCACAGTTATGAAAACTTCCGACACTAAAGAGGCCTTTCTACTGACTCTGAAAAACACTATAAGAAAGATGCCCAGGGTCTCTGCTCATCTGCTTGAACGTGCCTTAGGCATGCTGCAAGGAGGCATGAGGACTGCAAATGTGGCTAAGGCAATAAATTGCCATGTCCGTACTGTGAGACGCCTAAGACAGCGCTACAGGGAGACAGGACGGACAGCTTATCATCCTCGCAGTGGCAGACCACGTGTAACAACACTTGCACAGGATCGGTACATCCGAACATCACACCTGGGTTACAGGATTGCAACAACAACTGCCCGAGTTACACCAGGAACGCACAATCCCTCCATCAGTGCTCAGACTGTCCTCAATAGGCTGAGAGAGGCTGGATTGAGGGCTTGTAGGGCTGTTGTAAGGCAGGTCCTCACCAGACATCACCGGCAACAACGTCACCTATGGGCACAAACCCACCGTCGATGGACCAGACAGGACTGGCACGAAGTGCTCTTCACTGACGAGTCGTGGTTTTGTCTCACCAGGGGTGATGGTCGAATTCGCGTTTATCATCGAAGGAATGAGCATTACACAGAGGCCTGTACTCTGGAGCGGGATCAATTTGTAGTTGAAGAGTCCGTCATGGTCTGGGGCGGTGTGTCACAGCATAATCGGACTGAGCTTGTTGTCATCGCAGGCAATCTCAACGCTGTGCGTTACAGGGAAGACATCCTCCTCCCTCATGTGGTACCCTTCCTGCAGGCTCATCCTGACATCATCCTGACACTGCTCGTTCTGTGCATGATTTCCTGCAAGACAGGAATGTCAGTGTTCTGCCATGGCCAGCGAAGAGCCCGGATCGCAATCCCATTGAGCACATCTGGGACCTGTTGGATCAGAGGGTGAGTGCTAGGGCCATTCCCCCCAGAAATGTCCGGGAACTTGCAGGTGCCTTGGTGGAAGAGTGGGGTAACATCTCACAACAAGAACTGGCAAGTCTGTTACTTTTGATTTTGACCCCCCTTTGTTCAGGGACACATTATTCAATTTCTGTTAGTCACATGTCTGTGGAACTTGTTCAGTTTATGTCTCAGTTGTTGAATCTTATGTTCATACAAATATTTACACATMCTAAGTTTTTATATATATATATTTTCTTTAATTTTACCCCCTTTTTTCTCCCCAATTTCGTGGTATCCAATTGTGTTAGTAATTACTATCTTGTCTCATCGCTACAACTCCCGAACGGGCTCGGGAGAGACGAAGGTTGAAAGCCATGCGTCCTCCGAAACACAACCCAACCAAGCAGCACTGCTTAACACAGCGCGCATCCAACCCGGAAGCCAGCCGCACCAATGTGTCGGAGGAAACACCGTGCACCTGGCGACCTTGGTTAGCGCGCACTGCGCCCAGCCCGCCACAGGAGTCGCTGGTGCGCGATGAGACAAGGATATCCCTACCGGCCAAACCCTCCCTAACCCGGACGACGCTAGGCCAATTGTGCGTCGCCCCACGGGCCTCCCGGTCGCGGCCGGCTGCGACAGAGCCTGGGCGCAAACCCAGAATCTCTGGTGGCACAGCTAGCGCTGTGATGCAGTGCACTAGACCACTGCGCCACCCGGGAGGTACACATGCTAAGTTTGCTGAAAATAAACACAGTTGACAGTGAGAGGATGTTTTTTTTTGCTGGGTTTTATATATCTATATATATATATTTTTTTTAATAATAATTGTGCGGGCGCACCATGCCACCCCCGGCAAGATGTTGCCCTTGGCAGCTGCCCATGTCGCCTATGCCTAAATCCGCCACTGTCTGAAAGTGGTGACATGCCTAATGGTGCTAACCAGAGAAATGTCATTGCTATTCCTACTTTGTTTTCTTTTCCTAATAGGTATAAACCAATATTTGAGTCTCCTGTTGTTCTGAAATCTCAAAGTAATCTGACTTGTACTCAAAGTTTGTGTGATTGTAAATTCAGAAAAGGATTGACATTTTTAAATTCTTAAAGTTCATAGTTTATTACCTAAAATGGATCATGTCAAGATCTGGTTCTCTCAGGCAGACCCTGCTATTTTATTTTATCTGAAACCTGATTAACTGATAAAACTCTGGACTCTGAGGTTGCTATGAATGGTTACAATGTGTTAAGGGCTGACAGGAAAGGCAAAGGTGGTGGTGTTGCTACACAAATAATCTTCTTTCTGTGTCTCTGTTAAAGGCTCCCTCCAGTCCTAAACAATTTGAATTGTTGGCTTTAAGTCTTCAGGTGGGTTCAATCTCAAAAGTAACAGTTGTAGGAATTTATCTTCCACACTCCGCCAAGAAGTGTGTACTAAACAAACGCACAGATTTAATTGCCATTTTTACTGCCCCAGAGGTGTTAATCGCTGGAGATTTTAATATTGCATGGGGAACGCAGGATGCTGACTGTTTAAAGGATTTTTGTACTAATCTAAATTTGACCCAACTGATTACAAAGCCTACTCGTCCAAACTTAAAGGACCCTACGAAATTGACTTTGATTGACCTCTTATTTACAAATACTCCAGAGAAATATGCTGGGAGTGGGGTATTTACTTGGGATATTATTGACCACTGTCCCATTGTATGTGTCAGGGATATACGGATGCCTAGATCTAAACCTCGTTTTATCAACAAGAGGATTTTTTTTAATTTCAATGAACAGGCATTTTTTTGGGGCCCTTTATTTTGGTGACCTTGATTGTATTGCATCTATACCTAACCCATGGCTGGCTCTGAACCACTTCTCAAATGTTTTCACTTGCATTGTACTGTAGATAAACAAGCTCCCTTTAAAAATCTGAGAAATAAAAATAGGCCTTGGTTCAGTCCAGAGCTATCTGAAGTCATGAACAACAGAGATGCTGCCTGCGCCAAAGGTAGATTCACAGACTGAGGCCCAGACTGGCAGTCTTTCAGGCAATTGAGAAATCTGCGTGGAAAACTATTTAAAAAAGCAAAATCAGATTATGTTAATACACTATCTGAATATACAGGGAACCCAGCTACATTTCGGAAAGCTGTTACATCACTGAAGGGTTGTGTCTCCTCTTCTTTCCCCCAATAAATGAATTTAGATTCTGGCCCTATTACTGACTAAATTGATATCATTAAAGCATTTATTCACCATTTTATCTCTGTTGGCTATATATTTCAATGTATTTCAAAGCCAGCTCTTGAAAAGAATAGTTTTGATGTTGAAGGTGAAAATCATTTGAACGGTACTGAAAATGCTGGTCAAGAGTTTTCTTTTCGGAAATTCTGAGATTAAGAAGTCCTGGATGCTTTGCTAACATGAGACAACAGCAAAATCCACAGTGGCTGATCATTTGGAGCCTGGTCTGCTTAAGTGTGCAGCTCCCTTTATTGCTGGTTCAGTAGCCCACATTTTTAATTTAACATTGTTATCAGGAAGTATTCCAAAAGCATGAAAATATGCATATGTGCTGCTACTCCATAAAGGTGGGGATACAAATGATCTTGGCAACTATCGCTGTCACACCCTGATCTGTTTCAGCTGTCTTTGTGATTGTCTCCACCCCCTCCAGGTGTTTCCCATCTTCCCCATTAGCGCCTGTATATTTATACCTGTGTTTTCTGTCTGTCTGTGCCAGTTGGTCTTGTTTGTCAAGTCAACAAGTGATTTGTTTCTCAGCGGTGCGGCGTTAAAGTGTTTAAAAATATATATTTAAAAAATGATATATATTTGTTAGTCCCAGTTGCTCTTTTCATTGTCCTCCTGGTTCTGACTCTGAGCCTGTCCTCACTGAGCCTGCCTGCCTGACCACTCTGCCTGACCACTCTGCCTGCCRACTGACCTGCACCTTTTTCCCTGCTGGATTTTTGTCCTCTTTTTTTTTTTTGACCGCTTACCCTGAGCCTGCCTGCCGTCTGGTACTGTTGCCTCACCTCTGGTTTACTGACCCCTGCCTCTATTGCCTGCCCCTATTGGATCATTAAAACTATCGTTATTTTGACGTGGTCTGCATCTGGGTCTTACCTTCCTACCTGATAATCGCCTCATTTCAAGACTACATTGTTTAGCTAAGATTCTTGAATCATTGGTTAATTTACAACTTTGTTCCTCTTTATCTGGTTTATATTAAAAATACAATTATCAATCAGGGTTTAGGCCTGGGCATAGTACTACCACAGCAACCACGTTAGTTAATGATCTTGTCCAAGCCTTGGTTTCTAAAAAGAGCTGTGCTATGTTGTTTATTGACCTGTCGAAGACATTTGATGCTGATCATTCTGTTTTGCTGAAGAAGTTATCAAGGTAGGTCTGGGATATACAGCCTGTTTATGGTTTCAGATATCTGGGGTTAAATCTGAATTTCTTGAGATTCAAAAAGGTGCTCAGAGTTTAATTTTTGGTCCATTTATTGTTCACCTTGTATATTAATGACATAGGAAACACTGTTAATGTCACGTTCCTGACCTATTTTCTGTTGTTTTGTATGTGTTAGTCGGTCAGGGCGTGAGTGTGGGTGGGCATTTCTATGTTTTCTGTTTCTATGTTGGTTTAAAGGGTGACCTAATATGGCTCTCAATTAGAGGCAGGTGTTTTTAATTTCCTCTGATTGAGAGTCATATTAAGGTAGGTGTTTTCACACTGTTTGTTTGTGGGTGGTTGTCTCCTGTGTCTGTGTATATGTTTGCACCATACGGGACTGTTTCGTTCGTTCGTTCGTTTGTTTTGTAGTAAGTACTTGTTCGTTCGTTCTTCGTGTTTCATGTAAGTTCGTCGTTCTAAGTCTGTCTACTTTCCTTTTGTTATTTTGTATCATTTCAAGTATAGCTCGTTTTGTTCTTGTAAATAAATCATTATGTATTCACAACCCGCTGCGCCTTGGTCGAATCACTACTCCTCCTCTTCGTATGAAGAGAGAGAGGAACACCGTTACAGTTAATACTTGTAACATTCATCTCTATTGTATTCCTGTGCCACCTTGGTGCAGCAGGCCATTCGTGAACTTCAGTATGACTTTGATTAAATTCAGAAATCGCCTAAAACCATGCTGTTCTGTAAGGTGTGATTAACCCACGTGCTTATGTTCTTTCCAACGGCGTGACTCACATGGCAGATGGGGGATGTCATCAAATATAAAATTGTATTGCAGATCGTTGGCTCTACGGTTGCCTGTCGAGTGTGGGGGAAAGTCTCAGGTGTTAAAAGTCCACGCAATTAAGTAGGCAGCGCATGGTATAAATACTGAGTCCTCAGACTCAACACAGACTTATCTAGGTTGGGTTGCTGAAGAGCTGTGCGGATACGCTTTGTGAGAGCTCATTAAAGAATATCCACTCTACAGTTCCCAGGTAACTGCCATGGCTACTTTTGCTGAAAGTAATACTTATGTTGAACTCGTTCTGTTCATCCAACAATTAGGTAAGTATAGGCTAATATTCAATTTCAGAAAGTTTGTGCTTATCGAAGTTTATCACGAGTAATAGCCTAATCATGTTCTGTTTCCTTCCTTTAGATAAGGAAAGTAATTGTGGAGAATTTTCGGAGAGACTAATCTAGAGCAGCTGAGGACACTTTTCCACAGTGGACAGATGTGTGGCCAGCAATATCGGCAGCCCGCATCCAAACTGGAGAAAGCCGATATTTTAGAGATGGCAGTGAGATTCCTATAGGAGACAACCACTGCGGGTGTTTCACCCAGCTACTCTCAGGGATTCTCCCAGTGTCTGCAGGAGACCCTCCGGCAGCTGTCCCTTCACGTGTCCCTGCAGGCGGCAGAACGAGGGGAGATCAAACGGTTCTAGGTGCTCCAGAGAACACCACCGTCCAAGCAAAGCCCTGCCAAGCGGTCAACATCGAGATCATCATCACCGCGATCCCAAGGCTCTCTGTGGAGACCGTGGTAATACTGACAATGACCGCAAGACTGGGGAAAGTATCTCAACATTTTGGATCAGATTTGCGCCTCAGGCTAACAACCAATGCATATTGTCTTTGTGGTATGATTATGTTATTTTTGTATTTTTATCGCCAGTTGTGCAACATTTGCACATACACTACATGACCAAATGTATATGGACACCTACTTGTTGAAGCATCATTCCAAAATCATGAACATTAATTCCCCCTTTGCTGCAATAACAGCCTCCATTCAGCCACGAGCATTAGTGAGGTCGGGCACTAATGTTGGGCAATTAGGCCTGGCTTGCGGTCTGCGTTCCAATTCATCCCAAAGTTGTTCGATGGGGTTGAGGCCAGTCAAGTACTTCCACACCGATCTCTACAAACCATTTCTGTATGGATCTCGCTTTGTGCACAAGGGCATTGTCATTCTGAAACAGGAAAGGGTCTTCCCCAAACTGTTGCCACGAAGTTGGAAGCACAGAATTGTATATAATGTCATTGTATGCTGTAGCGTTGATTCCCCTTCACTGGAACTAAGGGGCCTATTCCGAACCATGAAAAACAGCCCCAGACCATTATTCCTCCTCCACCAAACTTTACAGTTGGCACTATGGATTTGAGCAGGTAGCATTTTCCTAGCATCCACCAAACCCAGATTCATCCGCTGGACTGCCAGATGGTGAAGCATGATTCATCACTGCTCCAGAGTCCAATAGCAGCAAGCTTTATACCACTTCAGCCGACGCTTGGCTTTGCGCATGGCAATTTTAAGCCTGTGTTCAACAGCTCAGCCATGTAAACCCATTTGATGAAGCTCCCGAAGAACAGTTATTGGGCTGAAGTTGCTTCCGGAGGCAGTTTGGAACTTGGTAGCGAGTGTTGCAACCGAGGACAGACGATTTTTATGCACTACGCGCTTCAGCACTTGGTGGTCCCGTTCTGTGAGCTTGTGGGGCCTACTACTTTGCGGCTGAGCCGTTGTTGCTCATAGACCTTTCCACCTCACAATAACAGCACTTACAGTTGACCGGGGCAGCTCTAGCAAGGCTTTAATTTGACAAACTGACTTGTTGGAAACGTGGCATCCTATGGTGGTGCCATGTTGAAAGTCATTGAGCTCTTCAGTGTTTGTCAATGGAGATTGCGTGGCTGTGTGCTCTTTTTTTAATTTATTTTTTAAATACACCTTTCAGCAACGAGTGTGGCTGAAATAGCCGAATCCACTAACAAAAGTATATCTTGTTTTAATGTACCCATGAAATTGTCTACAGTGTATGATGAATACACTTCAAAGCAATTTTATTCTTATAGGGATTAAGCTTCTCAAATTATTTAGCATTTTATAAAGGCTTTATACTCTGTTTTGTTGTATATTACTTTTCATTTCAAGTTCAGCAATGATTATTTTTACATGTTGTAATTGATACCACTTATTAAACATTCCTGATTATTTTATTTAAATGATATTTGTAATATCGTGTAGCATGTCTTTCACTGTTATCACAGTGACTCAAGTTACACACTGTCAATGGTGGAATGACTTTCAACATAATTATGTAGGTAGGCTAACATTGATCAACCTGAGCTGGCTAAGGCATTAGTAGCTTAGTTTAGAAAGACTGCTTCCTGTGCTACATTGTTCAGTGGTGGGKAATTCTAGTTAAGCACCATGGACAACTCTAAGAGCACACAAGGTTTCACTCACAAATTCCAATTTGTTCTTGCATGAGGAGATGAGTAACTAGCTCAGACTGGGGAAAAAAGTGAAGAACAAGATATCAGTCAATTCATAACTTTTTTTGGTTTATTCAAATTGACTCAATGAGACATCACCTCAAGGTGAATAGACACGTGATTAAACATCACAACACGTCTTGGAGAATTGTCCAAGTTCTTATGATACTCCAGAGTACAAGAAACACATTTACAGTCTTTATGAAAGACAAGATAATTGTTTAAAATTAACAAGAGGTTTTACATTGAGAGAACACACATTTCTCTGCAATATCTTCACTGAAATGATCAGAATAACATTCACATAAAGCAAATTCTATCATTTTGGGGTAAATACTCATGATGGATAAATACTCAGACTGATACATACTCAATAACTTTTCAATATTACCTTATCACGAGAAGAATGTCGTGGTAACAAAACGTTTTCCTATATGGTTTGAGCTTAAAGCAGATGAGTCATACAGACAATCACAAACAGTTTGATGATATAAAACCTATTTTTAGTTAAAAATCCTCATTGTGAACCATTCAAGTTATTGTTTATCATGATCAACATGACACGTTTCATAAAACATAAAGGTTATTATTTCAAATAAAACAACAAAAATTGTTTATTCAATTACATTTTTATTTAAAAAATGTTCTCAGTCACAACAAGACGGTTAAAACCTCATGCATAAACAGAATATGAGGAATATATCTTCCTATTCTCACTACTGTCCATGACATACAGTGGGGAGAACAAGTATTTGATACACTGACGATTTTGCAGGTTTTCCTACTTACAAAGCATGTAGAGGTCTGTAATTTTTATCATAGGTACACTTCAACTGTGAGAGAAGGAATCTAAAACAAAAATCCAGAAAATCACATTGTATGATTTTTAAGTAATTAATTGGCATTTTATTGCATGACATAAGTATTTGATACATCAGAAAAGCAGAACTTAATATTTGGTACAGAAACCTTAGTTTGCAATTACAGAGATCATACGTTTCCTGTAGTTCTTGACCAGGTTTGCACACACTGCAGCAGGGATTTTGGCCCACTCCTCCATACAGACCTTCTCCAGATCCTTCAGGTTTCGGGGCTGTCGCTGGGCAATACGGACTTTCGGCTCCCTCCAAAGATTTTCTATTGGGTTCAGGTCTGGAGACTGGCTAGGCCACTCCAGGACCTTGAGATGCTTCTTACGGAGCCACTCCTTAGTTGCCCTGGCTGTGTGTTTCGGGTCGTTGTCATGCTGGAAGACCCAGCCACGACCCATCTTCAATGCTCTTACTGAGGGAAGGAGGTTGTTGGTCAAGATCTCGCGATACATGGCCCCATCCARCCTCTCCTCAATACGGTYCAGTRGTCCTGTCCCCTTTGCAGAAAAGCATCCCCAAAGAATGATGTTTCCACCTCCATGCTTCACGGTTGGGATGGTGTTCTTGGGGTTGTACTCATCCTTCTTCTTCCTCCAAACACGGCGAGTGGAGTTTAGACCAAAAAGCTCTATTTTTGTCTCATCAGACCACATGACCTTCTCCCATTCCTCCTCTGGATCATCCAGATGGTCATTGGCAAACTTCAGACGGGCCTGGACATGCGCTGGCTTGAGCAGGGGGACCTTGCGTGCGCTGCAGGATTTTAATCCATGACGGCGTAGTGTGTTACTAATGGTTTTCTTTGAGACTGTGGTCCCAGCTCTCTTCAGGTCATTGACCAGGTCCTGCTGTGTAGTTCTGGGCTGATCCCTCACATTCCTCATGATCATTGATGCCCCACGAGGTGAGATCTTGCATGGAGCCCCAGACCGAGGGTGATTGACCGTCATCTTGAACTTCTTCCATTTTCTAATAATTGTGCCAACAGTTGTTGCCTTCTCACCAAGCTGCTTGCCTATTGTCCTGTAGCCCATCCCAGCCTTGTACAGGTCTACAATTTATCCCTGATGTCCTTACACAGCTCTCTGGTCTTGGCCATTGTGGAGAGGTTGGAGTCTGTTTGATTGAGTGTGTGGACAGGTGTCTTTTATACAGGTAACGAGTTCAAACAGGTGCAGTTAATACAGGTAATGAGTGGAGAACAGGAGGGCTTCTTAAAGAAAAACTAACAGGTCTGTGAGAGCCGGAATTCTTACTGGTTGGTAGGTGATCAAATACTTATGTCATGCAATAAAATGCAAATMAATTACTTAAAAATCATACAATGTGATTTTCTGGATTTTTGTTTTAGATTCCGTCTCTCACAGTTGAAGTGTACCTATGATAAAAATGACAGACCTCTACATGCTTTGTAAGTAGGAAAACCTGCAAAATCGGCAGTGTATCAAATACTTGTTCTCCCCACTGTACATTTTAGACCAACATGGTCCATTGTGATTGTCTGCGAGTGGAGCTCCAGTCTGTAGGACTCTACCAGGGCCTCCAGAGGGCGCTGTTGACTGGACTCTAGTCTTTGCTCATGCTGTGCTGGGTTGGGGAGCTGAGCTGAGGCAGGTCARTCTCCATTCTGTTCTTATCAGAGGATGGCTGCAGGTTCTGGAAGTTGCTCAGCAGTCTTCTCTGGGACTGTGTCTTCACCTCATCCTTGGACAGGAAGTGCACAATATCTCTTGGACACATCTGGAGTAACCCTGATTGACAGGTGCTGAACAGGAGGAGGAGCTCACTGGCTGGTACTGTTGCTGTCGTTTCAGGAAGCAAACTGTCATCTCCAGGATGGTTGCTTTCTCTAGCTTGGAGTCGGGCTGCTGATTGAGGATCTCTGTACCCAGGAAAGGCTGCTGTTGATACGGTCTATGCTTCTTCGCTGCAAGGCTTTCTTCGCTGCAAGAAGAGAAGTCATTAATAACCTTATTCTGGAATATGACATTATTTAAACACAAACAATCAATGAAATTAAATATATTTCCTTGAATTTGAATCTTCAATTTATTTTATTGGTCAGAGTCAGGTGCTCCTCAGAGAGGATCATAGCTGAAGTTATTGTAGTTGCCATGGCTGGATCTCTGTGCTGTAGAGGCCTCTGTGTAGAGTGAATCTGATTTCTACTGGCTTCATCTCCTATATATAGTGGGTCTTGGGCTTGTTGGAGATCCTCACAGTCTGTATCCAATGGGTGAGCTTGGGAGGACAACGAGGAATGTGGAGCTGCCACATGCTCAGTGTTCTTATTTCTGGGGGACAATGGTCACATCTCAGGGGAACAGGTGGAGGGGTGGAGGGTGATGGAGAGTCACTCACAGAGCGCTATGTGAATCTGGGAAAGTGGTGACCCCCAGATCTGCTGCCTGATGTTGGGATCAATGACACAGACAGAGCTCACGCTCATCATCACAATTTACACTTGTGCGACTGACACAAATCCTGTACATTAAAACTCTTGGTGCTACCCAAATCCTTTTGATTGTTCAATTTTGAAGAACAGCCTACTATTTCCTTGATACAGTGCAGTTTTGGTCAAGTTTAGGCACTTCAAATGATTTTGATTTTGAACTATGAGCTGTTAATCTGATTTGATGAATGATTTGCATTATTTTACTTTATTTCTAAACAATATCCATTTGGTAATTCCTTGTGATTTCAGTTTTTCACCTCTTTTAAACCCGAAAAATAAAACAATTAGACAATATTAGGTCAAAGTAGGATATAACGTTTTTGGGAGGGAATACACTCCCTGTTTTGGGAGTCCAGAAGCAGCAGATTTGTCCTCGGTCTTGGATCTACTGGTCAGTGTGAGTAGAGAGCTGATCTAAGTTTCCCACACTGACTCCTGTTTGCTGTGATCAATGCATTACAAAACCTGCTCAGTGGACAATTAGTGACGGCTATTGGCTCTGTGTTGTACTATAGACAGAGCCTGACGTCACAGACCATCTAGATTCTGGAGGGAAACAGCAGCATGGGGGGACTATGCTAACATATGGAATCGTTTTAAGATGATCATACCATAGATCATTTAGCTATTTCATTTTGAATTCTAGGACCTCTTTAGGTACCCTAAAAAAAAGATTTACAAAAGATTTGATAAAATATTGCATTTGGCTTTTACCCCTATATCCCATAGCATTGAATAACACATTCATAAATGTGACTAACCACCTGGATTCGGTCCTATGTAGAAATTTAGTTTTTTACATTGGATAAAAGTAGAGACTCAGAGCTAAAAAATGGTATATCATACATTGCAGTTGAGGAACAATGGGAAAGTAACTCTGCTTTGGAAGTTGATAAACTTGTAACCCCACTTTTGAGAAAATGTTCCTTGAATGTTTTGGTACACCTACTGGAGAGCTCTTCTTTGTCTACACCCATTCAGCATAGTTCTTTAAGGATTCACATGTCAGGACATGTGCTAAACAGAATGAGTAGTGTAGTAAACAACCAAAGATTTCAAGACTAAAACTGGTTAAAGTTGTAGCCTACAATAAGGAAAAACTCCAGGTAAATATACACTTTAACTAGTCCTTGACCTACACTACCGGTCAAACGTTTTAGAACACCTACTCATTCAGGGGTCTTTTTTGGATACTACATGATTCCATATGTGTTATTTCATAGTTTTGATGTCTTCACTATTATTCTACAATGTAGACAATAGTAAAAATAAATAAAKACCTTCGAATGAGTAGGTGTGTACAAATGGACAATGAACACAATCGCATTTTATCAATGTCAAATTGAATGCACAGAAATACTGTGATGAGATCCTGAGACCTATTGTCGTGCCATTCATCCTCCGCCATCACCTCATGTTTCAGCATTATAATGCACTACCCCATGTTACAAGGATAGAGACTCAGATTCCTAGAAGCTGAAACAGTACACAATTCCTAGAAGCTGAAAATGTACCAGTTCTTTTCATGGCCTGCATACTCACCAGACCTATTGAGCATGTTTGGGATGCATGTACGTGTTCGATGTGTATGACATCATGTTCCAGTTCCCGACAATATTCAGTAACTTCGCACAGCCATCGAAGAGGAGTGGGACAACATTCCACAGGCCACAATCAACATCCTGATCAACTCTATGTGATGGAGATGTGTCACGCTGCACACCAGATAGGGACTGGTTTTCTGATCCACACCCCTACCTTTTTTTTAAGGTATCTGTGACCAAAAGATGCATATCTGTATACTCAGTCATGTGAAATCCATAGATTAGAGCTTCATTGATTTATTTCAATAGACTGATTTCCTTATAGGAATTAATCAGGATGTTGATCAGGATGTTGTAACTCAGTAACATCTTTAAAATTGTTGCATGTTGCGTTAATATTATTGTTCACTATATATACAATAAAAAGAACATACATTTAGAGTCAAGGCAGGTAAAATAGCAAAAGTGGGCTAGGTGCTAAATATATTTTAGATTGGGACTAGGACTATGAAAAAGACAGTCTGTAGAAGTAGGTTTTAAAAGTTCTGAGTGATAGAGCGGCTCTCAGATGGTCAGGGAGAGCATTCCATAGGCGAGGGGCAAGGGAGCAGAAGACTCTGTCCTCTACAGTTCGAGTTGTGTCTTGGTGACTTGAAGCAGTATGAAGTGGCTCGACTGGAGACTGCAAGTTGGCTCACTGACTGAGATGAGGTCACTGTTGTAGGTGCAGCTCAATCCATTCAGGGCTGTAAATAGAAGCATGAGAATTTTGAAGTCGATCCTGTAGTTGCCCGGTAGCCAGTGGAGGCCAGGATAGGTGTGATGTGGTCTGACTTCTTGGTCCTGGTCAGGACCCTGGCAGCACTGTTCTGGATAAATTGGCGCCTCTGTAGTAATTTGGCTAGGAGGTCCCCAAATGGTACATTGCTATAGTCGATCCGAGAGAAGCTGAAGGCGTGGATGAGTTTCTCTGCATCTGGCTGGGAGAGTGATGGTATAACCCAGGAATTATGTTTTACATATTTGTTTTATGTGGGCATCGAAGGACAGAGAAGGATCAAACTAGACTCCTAGGTTGGAGATGACAGAGGACAGGTGGATGGCCTGGCCACTGATTGTAGGGCAGATGTTTCCAGCACTGGTGACCTGCTTGGGTGTCCCAATAAGCATAGCCTCAGACTTGCTACTGTTCAACTGGAGAAAGTTTTCTTTCATCCATGCCCTGATGCCCTCTAGACAGTTGCTGAGTTTTGCTAAGGCAGAGATGGTGTCAGGGTTGGTGTTAATGTAGACCTGGGTATCGTCAGCCTAGCAGTGGAAGTTGATGTTACAATCTCTGAGGATTTGGAAGGGGAGGTTGGAGATGGGCCTGTAGTTGGATAGGATGTCCTGGTTGAGGTTGGTTTTCTTCAATAAAGGGGTGACAGCAGCTGTTTTGAAGATCGATGGCACCTATATGGTCAGGAGGGACTTGTTGATCAGGGTGGTGATAAACATAAGGAGGCTTTAAACAAACAGTTCCCATCGAGCCCCTGGGGGTAAAGCTCATTATTTAAATATTTATTGTAGGAAACAGACTCACTGTTACAGAGAATCAATTCAAGTTGAGTGTGTGTTTGTGTACTGTACAGAAACAAAATTGAACATTTCAACCATGTCCCACATACAAATGGCTTCATGCCATTACTTATGTACTTAGGCCTTATTGTAGGTGTCTTCTGCCTATACCCAAGACCCAAATACTGAACATTTATGGGATCATTAGCAATAGATCCAATGATTTCCCCATAGAGACCCAGACACCCCCTCTAACCTCTGAAAGTCCCCGTCTATTGTCCCAAAGGAGCTCTGTGAGTGAGTTTTCCTGGGTTTCCCACACTCTCTCCATTCAGTGCTTTCAATGGAGGAACAATAGAAGTGTGTCTTATTACACATCACATTAGCGTTTGAGTTTGAGTGGCATAGATGCCCAACATTTTCAGAGAACTAAGATGACAGCAACAGTTTGGGCCCAACACCTGGGATCACTGATAACCAAACTAAACAAACTGATATGCAATTGTAATACATTCTGATTATCTCCCAAAATAATACATTTAAATAAAACAGGTGCATCAGTAAAAAATTWAAACTCTGTCATGCTTCCTGGGGAATTTGCATTTATGATTAATTATCTCTCTATAGTCAATTTCACATGTCAACTAAAACAATTAATATCATGCAATTCTGTGTGGATAAAAATGTCTCTTAACTTTTATCTTACGTGGTAGATTTTGAATGAAGCACCAAGAGAGGTACAAATTAATATGTATTCAGTGTTGTATTCAATATCCTTGTTTACAGTAATGGATCATAGTAGGCTTTTTTTGGTTCTACATGTGGAATTTCATAAATCAGTAATGTAACTGTGATGGAAGGCTGTCTTTGTCAAGAGTAGAATAGAGTAACAAATGAGAAGATTTCATTTTATAATGTCTGTATTTATTCAGATTGACTTAYTGATTCACATCATTGAACGCCTTAATTTAAGTTAAATATTTCAATAGAAATAAAGTGATTAAACATCACAACAAGAACTTGGACATATCTCTAAGACAGTAGTAGGCTATATACTACACAATTACTGTCTTGATAAAAGACAACATATTGTTTAAAATTAACAAGAGGTTTTACAATAAGATAGAACCGTTTTCTTTCATATGAAGTATACACATTATAATTATAATAGGGATGACATTTCACAACTAAGGTATGATCTTAAAACAGATCAAATATTGCTAACCACAGAGTGACAACATGGTAGCAACACAACATGGTAGCAGCACAAAACATGGTACAAACATTATTGGGCACAGACAACAGCACAAAGGGTAAGAAGGTAGGGACAACAATACATCACGCAAAGCAGCCACAACTGTCAGTAAGAGTGTCCATGATTGAGTCTTTGAATGAAGAGATTGAGATAAAACTGTCCAGTTTGAGTGTTTGTTGCAGCTCGTTCTAGTCACTAGCTGCAGCGAACTGAAAAGACGAGTGACCCAGGGATGTGTGTGCTTTGGGGACCTTTAACAGAATGTGACTGGCAGAACGGGTGTTGTATGCGSAGGATGAGGTCTGCAGGAAGTATCTCAGATAGGGGGGAGTGAGGCATAAGAGGYTTTTATAAATAAGCATCAACCAGTGGGTCTTGCGACGGGTATYCAGAGATGACCAGTTTACAGAGGAGTARAGAGTACTGTGATGTGTCTTATAAGGAGCATTGGTGGCAAATCTGATGGCCGAATGGTAAAGAACATCTAGCCACTCGAGAGCACCCTTACCTGCTGATCTATAAATTATGTCTCCGTAATCTAGCATGGGTAGGATGGTCATCTGAATCAGATGTAGTTTGGCAGCTGGGGTGAAAGAGGAGCGATTATGGTAGAGGAAACCAAGTCTAGATTTAACTTTAGCCTGCAGCTTTGATATGTCCTGAGAGAAGGACAGTGTACTGTCTAGCAATACTCCCAAGTACTTGTATTAAGTGACTACCTCAAGCTCTAAACCCTCAYAGGTAGTAATCATGCTGATGCACATGATGCTGCGCTGGGTTGGGGAGCTCAGCTGTGGCTGGTCACTCTCCCTCTGGTTCTTATCAGAGGATGGCTGCAGGCTCTGGAAGTGGCTCCGCAGTCTTCTCTGGGACTGTGCCTTCACCTCATCCTTGGACAGGAAGTGCACAATATCTCCCTGATTGACAGGTCCTGAGCAGGAGGTGGAGTTCACTGGCTGGTACTACTGCTGTTGTCTCAGGAAGCAAACTGTCAGCTCCAGGATGTCAGCTTTCTCCAGCTTGGATTGGACTGCTGATTGAGGATCTCTGGACCCAGGAGAGACTTGAGGTGCTCAATGCTGCTGTTGATACAATCTCTGCACAACTTATCCACCACAGGCTTTATTAGCTACAAGAAGAGAAGGAGGGTCATTAATAACCTTATTCTGGTATATGACATTAATGAAACACAAAAAAAATGATCTAATAAAATTCAATTCCTTGAATTTGAATCTCAATTTACCTTGTTGGTCAGAGTCAGGTGCTCCTCAAAGTAGATCATTGCTGAAGTGATTTAATGTGTCGTGACTGGATCTCTGTGTTGTAGAGGTCATTGTGTAGAGATAATCTGATTTCTACTGGCTTCATCTCTCCTATATATAGTCCCAAATCTGCATATGAATGTGTGTGGCTTGGGCTTGTTTGAGAATCTCACAGTCTGTAGCCAATGGGTGAGCTTGGGAGGACAATGAGGAATGTGGAGCTGCCACATGCTCAGTGTTCTTATTACTGGGGGACAATGGTCACATCTCAGGGGAACAGGTGGAGGGTGATGGAGAGTGACTCACAGAGCGCTGTGTGAATCTGGGAAAGTGGTGACTCCCAGATCTGCTGCCTGATGTTGGGATCAATGACACTGACAGAGCTCACGCTCAGCATCACAACTTACAAAAATTCATTAAAATACCACATTATAAAACACTGGTACTCATAATATTGTAGCTTTCACTGAAAGATGTTTGACGCAGTGACATTGTACTGATCAGATTGGAGGCCATTCAGAACTCATGTTTACCAGAAGCCCCTGGCAGCACACTTCCCTCCTCTGAGTTCCATAGCACAGCTGGCTCTCTGCACAATGCTGAGCGTGCCCCAGTCACACGCTCTCCTCTCTCTGGAGCTGGAAGCCACAGGGACACACGGCTTCTCCGACTTCTGTATGCAGCCTGCTAGCCCTGAGACACTATAGAAGTGTGTCTGCTCTCACAAAGACACACTGGCTGTTCCCATGCAGGGACACAGAGTGGTTTACAGGGAAAACCATCTGGATCAGTTATAATTCACTTCAGAAAGAGACTCTCCCAATAACAAACAGATCAGTCATTTCTATTTGTACAAATACAACATTTTCAAAACTAGTTTTTTTCTTTAATAACAAACATACAACCTTGCTGATATGGTTTTATTTCAATTTATCATATATAAATGTTCAAAATTGATATACTTGACACATTAGGATATTGGAATAATTTTGCCTATGTACGTAGTCAAAACCTTCACGTGGCAAAATATTGGACTGAAGTATGTCCGTGCATACAGCATCTTGGTTAAAGTCATGATTTTGCCTTAATGGTTGGCTATCAGTCCAAAGACAGGTAATCCAAGCACCTATGTGCTGCACACTGGCTTTATCAAATCTTTTCTCCCGTAAAATGGCCATATTATAAATAAAGACGTGTGTTGTGTTTTGTTTGATGCGTCTATGTATTGTAATGAACAGAAAGACATGTGATCCTAACATATTTGTTATATTTGCAATATGATGATTTGTATCACTACTCAACATGGGAACATGATATTTCTGATTACACATGGGCACAGACACTTTCCCAGCGACTAACGTGGCCGACCTCTTTGGCATATGGCATAAAGAACAACTTCCCACCTGTCCTGTGAGGATTCAGCTATTATTCCCACTGAATATTGTCCCACCATCTGATTGGCTGCATAGTGTGAGACAGTGTAGAAGTAGGCACATAAATAGAGAGTGGAGATGTAGAGCTCACTAACAACGACTCTCTGAGCATCAGCTGGCCCAAGACCCGCAGCAACACAGCACAGCAGAGGAGCTACAACAACACAAACTCTCGGGCAAGACCTACAAAGACCATCATCTCTACTTTATTGACGAGTTGCAAACTCAAGACCAATATTTGAAAATGCCAGCTTACATGGACATCACTCATCATGAATGTGAAGGATCAGCATATTAGATAAGATCAGGTTAAATTACACTGAAATACTTTAGGTCATGAGGTATTAAAATGAATAGAAACAGTGTGTGAGAGAAGAGGTGTTCATGACTGTCTTGTCTTGTTTTTCAGGTGTAAACTCTCTCTGTTGGAGAGGAAATGCAGCAGCGGTGTGGAGAAACTGAAGATAGCTATTATAGAACATCTCCAGAATAGGATCCCTACATTTCCTATATCTCCTATTTTGGAGAAGACTGTGTCTTTTTTCACTCCGAAGAAGGCCTTGCTGTRACCCACCAGTTATTCCAAATGTTCCAGGGACATGCTGAGTCTCTTTCCCACTCCAGAGGAGGACATTGTGCCACTCTGCTTCGAACAATGAACTGAGAGAGATGCATGGATGGGGAGATTATAGGTCAGGGGTTACATATTGGGCTGACACTAGGGTCTGAGACAAAATTATCACTGCAGCGTGAGATACAAACCTGTGGAGCGGGCCTGAACTGAGCCTATGGTGAACAGAGCACAATATACTGTTCATGTGCAAATTCAGCTTGGATATATCAGAGCGCCATATCTACGTCGGGAAAGTATTCCCACCATGGTGATTGGCTGYTTGTCCTATTTGTACCAGACTGTTAGAGATTGCTCTGGAACCTATTCTGTTGTTTTACATGAAATGTAAAGTTGCAGAAGCATTTGAAATGCATTGTATGTATTTATGTAAGCAGAGGTTTACTACTTTATTCTTTCTGTGAAATTATTAACTAAATACCCTGAGATCTGGTTTAAGGTGAAACGCTGCCTCAAATAACGGTAGAAAATAAATTCCATGCATACCTTGATTTCTGTAAAGGAACAGTGCATTGTTGTGCATGAAAATACATTTTTTACATTATTTATTTCACCTTTATTTAACCAGGTAGGCAAGTTGAGAACAAGTTCTCATTTACAATTGCGACCTGGCCAAGATAAAGCAAAGCAGTTCGACACATACAACAACACAGAGTTACACATGGAGTAAAACAAACATACAGTCAATAATACAGTAGAAAAATAAGTCTATATACAATGTGAGCAAATGAGGTGAGATAAGGGAGGTAAAGGCAAAAAAAGGCCATGGTGGCGAAGTAAATACAATATAGCAAGTAAAACACTGGAATGGTAGATTTGCAGTGGAAGAATGTGCAAAGTAGAGATAGAAATAATGGGGTGCAAAGGAGCAAAATAAATAAATAAATAAATACAGTAGGGGGAGAGGTAGTTGTTTGGGCTAAATTATAGATGGGCTATGTACAGGTGCAGTAATCTGTGAGCTGCTCTGACAGCTGGTGCTTAAAGCTAGTGAGGGAGATAAGTGTTTCCAGTTTCAGAGATTTTTGTAGTTCATTCCAGTCATTGGCAGCAGAGATCTGGAAGGAGATGCGGCCAAAGGAAGAATTGGTTTTGGGGGTGACCAGAGAGATATACCTGCTGGAGTGCGTGCTACAGGTGGGTGCTGCTATGGTGACCAGCGAGCTGAGATAAGGGGGGACTTTACCTAGCAGGGTCTTGTAGATGACCTGGAGCCAGTGGGTTTGGGGACGAGTATGAAGCGAGGGCCAGCCAACGAGAGCGTACAGGTCGCAGTGGTGGGTAGTATGTGGGGCTTTGGTGACAAAACAGATGGCACTGTGATAGACTGCATCCAATTTATTGAGTAGGGTATTGGAGGCTATTTTGTCAATTACATCGCCGAAGTCGAGGATCGGTAGGATGGTCAGTTTTACAAGGGTATGTTTGGCAGCATGAGTGAAGGATGCCTTGTTGCGAAATAGGAAGCCAATTCTAGATTTAACTTTGGATTGGAGATGTTTGATGTGAGTCTGGAAGGAGAGTTTACAGTCTAACCAGACACCTAGGTATTTGTAGTTGTCCACATATTCTAAGTCAGAACCGTCCAGAGTAGTGATGTTGGACGGACGGGCAGGTGCAGGCAGCGATCGGTTGAAGAGCATGCATTTAGTTTTACTTGTATTTAAGAGCAATTGGAGGCCACGGAAGGAGAGTTGTATGGCATTGAAGCTCGTCTGGAGGGTTGTTAAAGATAAGGTAAATGTTTATTTTATCTTATTTTATCTTTATCTTATCCAAAGAGGATTTATATTCTTGTTAATATTGTTGTCTAATTTTTCAGCTAATAAAACTGCAGACAAAATCCAACACACTTTTCTTTGTCTATTCCTCCTATCTTTGATTTGGAATCGTCTAAAGTACTTAAGTAAAAATATTTGAAAGTACTACTTAAGTCGTTTTTTGGGGGTATCTGTAATTTACTCTTTATATTTATAACAACTTTTACTTTAGTACATTCCTAAAGAAAAGTATGTACTTTTTACTCCATACATTTTCCCTGACACCCAAAAGTACTCGTTAAATGTTGAATGCTTAGCAGGACAGGAAAATTGCCTAATTCACACATTTATCAAGAGAACATCCCTGGTCATCCCTACTGCCTCTGATCTGGCAGACTCACTAAAGACATGCTTTGTTTGTAAATTATGTCTGAGTGTTGGAGCATGCCCCTAGCTGTCCATAATTGTAATTTATTTTTATTCGAAAATGATGCCTTCTGGTTTTCTTTATATAAGGAATTTGAAATTATGTATACTTTTACTTTTGATACTTAAGTATATTTTAGCAATTACATTTACGTTTGATACTTAAGTATATTTAAAACCAAATACTTTTAGACTTTTACTCAAGTAGTATTTTACTTGGTGACTTTCACATTTACTTGAGTCATTTTCTATTAAGATATCTTTACTTTTACTCAAGTATGACAATTGGGTGCTTTTTCCACCACTGGTGATTAGTGTCTGAAATGAATACTGAATTTTACTGGTTTCATTTACCACCATATTGAAACAGAAATACATCTTCTGATTATTTGAATGTACTTCCACGAAAACGTATACACTGCAAAAAAAGTCCAAAGCATCATTATGGTACTTCACATAAAGAAGGTCTTACCATTTCCCCCAAAGGTTTGACTTGCTCTCATGGATTTACATGCATGGGACTGGTGGTCCTCCATATTTTTTACACCAGTTAATTCCTTTAATCCATCGGGGGAAGTGCACTAGGAGAGAATGGTAGAGAATAGGACTCTTAATTATCTTGTATTATGTGCATCACTTTTAAGTAGGGCACTGCAGGAAACCACATGTAGGATAAGCAAGCGTATTTGGGCGCAACCAGTCTACTGTATCTGTTGAGCACTAACTGTGACATAATTTCCATCAGTAGTTATTAATAGTAACAACTAGCATTAATGACTAATTAATTAATAATTATTGCATTACTAATAATACATTAAATAATTAATTGCATTAGCAGTAATTACTGACCAGCAAATTGACAAGTAAACATAGTTCAATTAATAATCACTCACGAGAAGGCAGCATATGAARTTGTTTCCTGCGTGACTAATGACAAAAAAGTCCCCTCGGAGCAGTTTTTTAAAAACTTTGACATTTTATTTTGAGTCTCTTATCAATGTTTTAATTTTAAATGAATTGCACATCAAACGACCTAATTTCGTAATCTCTTTAACTCAGTCAATTTGAATACTTAGGTAGGCCTAGTTAGTTGGCAACTTTTGAGTTGTATCTGTCATGTTTGTCTCTCACTGGTGAGATTCAGCAGCAGAACACATTATTAAGTTAAACCGAGTTTGTTTTGTCTCAAGTCGTCTTAATTTAAAAGGCCTAGAAGTCACTGACACGTACTTACATAGATGTCATGAGTGCGCGTGTTGTTGCAGAAAAATAAATAGGCCTTTGAATGTTGACATTTTGGAGACATTTTGGCAGTTGGTATGGTATGATTTTTTAGGTATGAATTATGAAAGCCGTTTAGGTAGACATACGTAGGCTACTGTACTATCTCTTGAAACCAGMTTAATTAGAAACATTTTGACATTTCACATTTCAACGGAGTGTAATGAATCAAACAAACATTAATTGTTTTCGATGATTGTTTTTATTCGCATCGACTTGATTTGAAGATTTACATTCATTTTGAAAACATGTTTTCAATCTTTAGAATACCTTCTCAGAATACGAGGAATACTGATACACTCACATAGCGATACAAACCAGTAGGTCTACACGTTTTAACTCCTCTCACTGTCGAGAGGAAGTATTATTCTGTCTAAAATGGTGATATAATTTTCAGGGGAAAGAAATAATGTTCCGTGTAGCTCAGTTGGTATAGCACGGTGCTTGCAACGCCAGTATTGTGGGTTCGATTCCCACGGGGGACAAGTATAAAGAAGTAAATGTATGCAATCGCTAGTTTAAGTCGCTCTGGTAACAGTGTCTACATAAATGTAATGACGTTTGCATGTTTTGCCATTAAGATATTACATTTCGATATCAAAACAGTACAAATAGGAATGAACATTGTTCACTCACAATCTTTCCGCTAGAAAGACAGTGAACACTATTTCATAAATGATTAAAACTTTCCCACAGGGAACCTATACACAGTATATTCACTTCATAAAAATGAAATATAAAACAGAATACGCTATTGATCCTCTTGTAATCAAGAGAGGAAGATTCAAATACTGATATTGTTCAATGCATCTTTTCATTACAAATTAACATAAACTCCTGCAAATGCAGAAAATGTGGATTAACTCCTCTGTAATAAGGACTGGGAAATGTCCTGCATGAGAATGAAGCTCCAGTCTGTAAGGCTCTACCAGGGCCTCCATAGGGCCCTGTTGACTGGACCCTTCTCTTTGCTCATGCTGTGCTGGGCTGGGGTGCTCAACTGAAGCAGGTCACTCTCCCTCCTGTTCTTATCAGAGGATGGCTGCAGGCTCTGGAAGTGGCTCAGTAGTCTTCTCTGGGAGTGTGTCRTCACCTCATCCTTGGACAGGAAGTGCACAATCTCTTGGACACACCTGGAGTAACCCTGATTGTCAGGTGCTGAGCAGGAGGAGGAGCTCAATGGTTGATACTGTTGCTGTCGTTTCAGGAAGCTAACTGTCATCTCCAGGATGGTTGCTTTCTCCAGCTTGGAGTCGGGCTGCTGATTGAGGATCTCTGGACACAGGAGAGACTTGAGCTTCTCAAGGCTGCTGTTGATACGATCTCTGCGTAACTTCTCCACCACTGGCTTTCTTAGCTGCAAGAAGGAGAGTCTTTAATAAAATTATTCTAGAATGTATTACAGGTGAGATAAAATGATGACAACTATTTTCAAGAAACAAGTCATAAAGCAAAATGTAATTTCAGTTTACCTTGTTGGTCAGAGTCAGGTGGTTCTTAGAGTAGATCATAGCTGAAGGGATTGTAGGTGCCATGGTTGGATCTCTGTGCTATAAAGGCCTCTGTGTAGAAAACATCTGATTTCTACTGGCTTCTTCTCTCCTATATATAGTCCCAAATCTGCATATGAATGTGTGGGTACTGGGCTTGTTGGCGTTTCTCAGTCTGTAGCCAATGGGGGTGCTTGGTTTCTTAATGCTGGTGGACAATGGTCACGTCTCAGGGGAACATGTGGGGGGTGATGGAGAGTGACTCACAGAGCGCTGTGTGAATCTGGGAAAGTGGTGACCCCAGATCTACTGCTTAACGTTGGGATAAATGACACAGACAGAGCACACACTCATCATCACAACGTACACATTGGGACTGACACACATATTCTGCATAAAAATGTACAGTGCTTTCTAATCAAATCAAATGTATTGGTCACATACACGTGTTTAGCAGATGTTATTGTGGGTGTAGCGAAATGCTTATGCTTTTAACTCCGACAGTGCAGTAATATCTAACAAGTAATGTCTAACAGTTTCACAACATATACCTAAAATYCACGTACATCTAAGTAAGGAATTGTTACGCCCTGACCTTAGAGAGCCTTTTTATGTCTCCATTAGGTTTGGTCAGGGTGTGATATGGGGTGGGCATTCTATGTTTTTGTTTTCTATGATTTTGTATTTCTATGTTTTGGCCGGGTATGGTTCTCAATCAGGGACAGCTGTCTATCGTTGTCTCTGATTGGGAACCATACTTAGGTAGCCCTATTTCCCTCCTTTCAGTGTGGGAAGTTAACTTTGTTTGTGGCACATTGCCCTTAAGCTTCACGGTTGTGAAGCGCTTTGGTCCACTTCTTACGACAGCCGTGACAGGAATGGATTAAGAATATATACTTATATGTCAGAGTGGCATTGGACTAAGATACAGTGGCATAGTATAGAATACAGTATATACATATGAGATGCATGATGCAATATTTACACACAATTAAAGTGACTAAGATACCGTAGAATAGTATAGAGTACAGTTTATACATATGAGATGAGTAATGCAAGATACAGAGACACTATTAAAGTGTCTAGTGTTTCATTTCCTTAAAGTGGCCAGTGATTCCTAATCTATGTCTATAGGCAGCAGCCTCTGATGTGCTGGAGATGTCTTTTTAACAGTCAGTGGTGTAGTATAGAATATAATGCAGTATATACATATGAGATGGGTGATGCAATAGCTGTTTTTCAGTCTCTCGGTCCCAGCTTTGATACACCTGTACTGACCTCGCCGTCTGGATGATAGCGGGGTGAACAGGCAGTTGCTCGGGTGGTTCAGATGTCCTTGATGATCTTTTAGGCCTTCCTATAGCATCGGGTGCTGTAGGTGTCCAGGAGGGCGGGAAGTTTTCCCCTGGTAATGCGTTGGGCAGACCGCACCACCCTCAGGAGAGCTTTGCGGCTGTGGGCGGTGCASTTGCCATACCAGGTGGTGATACAGCCCGACAGGATGCTCTCAATTGTGCATCTGTAAAAATGTGTGAGGGTTTTAGGTGTTAAGCCACATTWCTTTAGCCTGCTGAGGTTGAAGAAGTTCCTCACCACACTGTCTATGTGGGTGGACCATTTCAGTTTGTCAGTGATGTGTAAGCCGAGGAACTTGAAGCTTTCCACCTTCTCCACTGCAGTCCATCATTGGGGGGGGGGGGGGGGGGGGGGGGGGGGGGGTGCATGTGCATGTGTATATACACCTCAGCCAAATACATTTAAACTCAGTTTTTCTCAATTCCTGACATTTAATCCTAATAAAAATTCCCTGTCTTAGGTCAGTTAGGATCACCACTTTATTTTAAGAATGTGAAATGTCAGAAATAGAGAGAATGATTTATTTCAGCTTTTATTTCTTTCATCACATTCCCAGTGGGTCAGAAGTTTACATACACTCAATCAGTATTTGATAGCATTGCCTTTAAACTGTTTAAACTTGGGTGAAACGTTTTGGGTAGCCTTCCACAAGCTTCCCACAATAAGTTGTGTGAATTTTGGCCCATTCCTCCTGACAGAGCTGGTGTAACTGAGTCAGTTTGTAGGCCTTTTTGCTCAACACAGCTTTTTCAGTTTTGCCCACAAATTTTCTATAGGATTGAGGTGAGGGCTTTGTGATGGCCACTCCAATACCTTGACTCTGTTGTCCTTAAGCCATTTTGCCACAACTTTGGAAGTATGCTGGGGTCATTGTCCATTTGGAAGACCCATTTGCGACCAAGCTTTAACTTCCTGACTGATGTCTTGAGATGTTGCTTCAATATATCCACATAACTTTCCATCCTCATGATGTCATCTCTTTTGTGAAGTGCACCAGTCCCTCCTGCAGCAAAGCTCCCCCACAACATGATGTTGCCATCCCCGTTCTTCACGGTTGGGATGGTGTTCTTTAGCTTGCAAGCATCCCCCTTTTTCCTCCAAACATAATGATGGTCAGTATGGCCAAACGTTCTATTTTTGTTTCATCAGACCAGAGGACATTTCTCCAAAAAGTACGATCTTTGTCCCCATGTGCAGTTGCAAACCGTAGTCTGGCTTTTTTATGGCGGTTTTGGAGCAGTGGCTTCTTCCTTGCGAGCGGCCTTTCAGGTTATGTCAATATAGGACTCGTTTTACTGTTGATATAGATACTTTTGTACCTGTTTTCCTCCACAATCTTCACAAGGTCTTTTGCTGTTGTTCTGGGATTGATTTGCACTTTTCGCASTGAAGTACGTTCATCTCTAGGAGATAGAACGCGTCTCATTCCTGAGCGGTACGACGGCTGCGTGGTCCGATGGTGTTTATACTTGCGTACAATTGTTTGTACAGATGAACGTGGGGCCTTCAGGTGTTTGGAAATTCCTCCCAAGGATGAACTAGACTTGTGGAGGTCTGCAATTTTTTTTCTGAGATCTTGGCTGATTTCTTTTGATTTTACCTAGATGTCAAGCAAAGTGGCACTGAGTTTGAAGTTAGGCCTTGAAATACATCCACAGGTACACCTCCAATTGACTCAAATGATGTCATTTAGCCTAGCAAACACTTCTAAAGCCATGACATAATTTTCTGGAATTTTCCAAGCTGTTTAAAGGCACAGTCAACTTAGTGTATGTAAACTTCTGACCGACTGGAATTGTAATACAGTGAATTATCAGTGAAATAATCTGTCTGTAAACAATTGTTGAAAAAATTACTTGTGTCGTGCACAAAGTAGATGTCCAAACCGACTTGCCAAACTATAGTTTGTCAACAAGAAATTTGTGGAGTGGTTGAAAAATGAGTTTTAATGACTCCAACCTAAGTGTATGTAAACTTCTAACTTCAACTGTATATATATATAAATGTCTTTATCTTTCTGCATCCAAGTTAGTCCAAGTCAATGTCTGCAATTCTTTCTGTTTTCTAAATGGCATTTAAGATGATATAAATGTTTTTCTCCTAGGGAATAGCTAGGTTTTATTAAAGTAAAAATGTAATGTCATTACAAATTAGGACTTAAAAGAATTAGATTATATTATWTATTAGATTTTCTTCTATTAGGATAGTTCCAAAAACATAAATTATTTTTTAATTCCCCTCTATAAGTGTGCCTATTCCTCACTGTCTCTGAGTGTTCCCCAGACAGTCAGGTGCTGGTGGACTGATGATGATGATACTAATGACACTGAACTGTGACTCTGCTCTCCAGAGCTTTCCCACACTCTGCCCATTGAGAGATATTCCATGAAACAATAGAGTGTGCATTGTTAAATGCTAATTCATTGCCCATCAATCCCTTAGTGGTAAAGTTTGTTTTTCAATCAAGGAGGTGGTAATATAAATATTTGGACTAATTGATGATTTGGAAATACTCTTGGTAGACTAAACAAGAATAAACAAGTTTCATTCAAAATCCTGTTTCCCATATGGCAAATTATTATTGATGTTTTTATTAGAATAAGAACTTTAACAAAAGGCTATATTTAAAAATAAGACTATCACATGTAGTTATTTTTGCCAGACTCTTTTTATTAATGTCTTTGGTTTGGGAAATTATGTGAACAAAATTCCTCTCCCTATCCCTTGACACCAGTAGGTAGGGGTCTGAGTCTATTGTCCCAAAGAGGCTCTGTGAGTGTGTTTTCCTGGGTTTCCCACACTTTCTCCATTCACTGATTTGCTTTCAATGGAAGAACAATATAAGTGTGTCTTATTATTCATACCATTAGCTATGCAGTTGAGTCCAATCCCAGACAAAGAAGGCTACTCTGTGTCTGTCTGCCCACCTGACTATGATAAAACGAGGTTATCAAGAAGCTTTATTTTTACAAGACACCCCAAAAATCTACCTAGCATCAACATATTAGCCAACTCAAGATACAGAACACCTGTAATCTATGGAACAATGCAGAACAGATTTTTCAATATAAAATGTGTAAAGCATGCTCAGTATAAAAAGTAGGAAAAATGTTGGGTAGGAAAGTAGTATGAGTTTCAGTAATATGAGTGTCTCCTTCTTCTGTAAACTAAAGTCACTCTTCTGTGCTTGCGGACAACCACCAACGTAGACAAATGCTCTGTCACACTAATGCCGTCGTTCACTTGCTAGTAGGAACTATGAAACTCGTACGACTTGCTAACTGGTCGAACGCGGCACGTGTTTAACTATAACCCATAGCCACGGGAAGTAGGGGTGCTGAAAAATTCCCCAGAAAAATCAGAATAAAAATATATGTATATTCATTTTATTTTTTATTTTTTTTAAACATTGATTTTACAAAAGTAGTGCACTGGGCCTTTAATAGTCCTGTATTAGTGTACTGATATATGGCAAAAAGATTAGTCCAGCCCCCCCCCCACCAAACTACTTCCCGCGGCTATGCTACAACCTATTAGCGAGTCATACATTTCCGCGTTTTGTAGTTGCGACTAGCACGTCAACACGGCATTAAGCCTGTTGAAGCAAGTCAAAGTTCGGTAGCCGAAGTCTACGCCCCTTCGTCAGTGATTGGTCAACAGTCCTTCTAGTAGGAGCCGGAACTGTGGACTGAATTCTTTAATAGTGTTTGTTGTCATTCAACTATAGACAACTAGTTTTCATGCATATTTTCACTTGAGAGGTGACTAGGTGTCATGCACATTTTTTCATTTCAGAAGTACTGCACCAAACATCTTAGTTAAAATGTAAAATTGCGCGACTAAGACCTTGGCAAAATTAATTACAGATTTACTGATTTGTCTTAAATTAATTTGGACTATTTTGAGGAAAAGTATAGTGATTGCTTCGGCATCTCAAGAGAGACAAAGAGTAATATTGCCGCTTTTTTCTCGTTGTTCAAACAAAGGTATTTTAAGAGAGTGTGAGCCACAAATGTTCGCTTAGCCTAGCTGAGTTCTGGTAGGAGCAAACTGAACCTACCTAGTATGCAGGTGCCTTTACTGTATTTGATTGTAAAAATTGATCATCATAAATTGATAATAATTTCAGAGGTATTAGTGATACATGTCTCATACCTCTAAACGCTCATCTAAATTCATTCACATAGAATATGAAATACATATTGGACAATCTTACATTCATGACATAAACCATTGAATCTTTATTTCCTAGGATCTAAGACTTTAGGGTGTCAAATGACCATTACTCAGACTCTAACACAAAGTATAGGATTTTAATAAACCACAAACAATCAGCCACATTTCAAGATTGTTTTTATTTTCATATAGAGAATACGTTTCTTAATTGTTAAGAACTTAAACTTTGTGATTAAGCATCACTACAATTGCGAGAAAACAGCTTCAAGTCACACAGGCACTCATCATAGAGTGTGGGTTACATTACATAGACAAATGCAGCTTTAAAAACAAAGCAGACATATGTTAGATATCTCAATATACGAGAATTAAAAAATTGTAATACAAACCAACACAAATTGGTAGTTCATCACAAAAACCAGGCTTGGATATCAAGCAAATCAATTAAAGTTTTTTAAGTCATCAACAAGAATATATTTTCTGAAATTCATTAACAGAAGGATAGTGTTGCACGATTAAAGAATTTAAACATTCTTTGCTATCTCACCCAATGTGGGTAATAAATAGATTATAATGAACAGTCAACAARATAGGAATTTTCTTACAAAGTAAAAATAACTTTACATAATACTCATGTTAAATGAAAAGTGATGATATCAATATGAACTTTCATTAGGAAGGCTTTTCACATATTCATGAAAAAATAATTAACACAATCAAATTAAAACTTTGACATTTTCTGCAGAAGGAGAAGATTGTCTCTTCCTATTATCATTACTGTCCATTAATGTTAGACCAACATGGTCCATTGTGTTTGTCTGAGTGGAGCTTTTAAGTCTGTAGAACTCTACCAAGACCTCCAGAGGGCGCTGTTCACTGGACTCTTGTCTTTGCTGATGCTGTGCTGGGTTGGGGAGCTGAGCTGAGCTGAGGCAGGTCACTCTCCCTGCGGCTCTTATCAGAGGATGGCTGCATGCTCTGGAAGTGGCTCAGCAGTCTTCTCTGGGACTCTGTCGTCACCTCATCCTTGGACAGGAAGTGGACAATATCTTGGACACAGCTGGAGTAACCCTGATTGACAGGTGCTGAGCAGCAGGAGGAGGAACTCACTGGTTGATACTGTTGCTGTCCTCTTAGAAAGCAAACTGGCATCTCCAGGATGTCAGCTTTCTCCAGCTTGGAGTCAGGCTGCTGGTTGAGGATCTCTGGAAACACGGAAGACTTGAGCTGCTCAATGCTGCTGTTGTTACGATCTTTCAGCACTGGCTTTCTTAGCTGCAAGAGGAGGATCATTAATAACCTTATTCTGATATATAACATTAATGAAACACATAAAAAATCTGTCTAATGAACTTAACTTCCTTGGATTTGAATCTCACTTTACCTTGTTGGTCAGAGTCAGGTGCTCCTTAGAGTAGATCATTGCTGAAGTGATTTAAGGTGTCGTGGCTGGATGTCTGTGCTGTAGAGGTCTTTGTGTAGAGATAATCTGATTTCTACTGGTTTCATCTCTCCTATATATAGTCCCAAATCTGCATATGAATATGTGTGTCTTGTAGGAGAATCTCACAGTCTGTAGCCAATGGGTGAGCTTGGGAGCACAATGAGGAATGTGGAGCTGCCACATGCTCAGTGTTCTTATTACTGGGGGACAATGGTCACATCTCAGGGGAACAGGTGGAGGGTGATGGAGAGTGACTCACAGAGCGCTGTGTGAATCTGGGAAAGTGGTGACTCCCAGATCTGCTGCCTGATGTTGGGATCAATGACATTGACAGAGCACACACTCATCATCACAATTTACACATGTGAGAATGACTCAAATACTTTCCAATAAAACATAGTGTTTCCTAATATTTCTTTCCCTAATAATTGTGCTCGTATTGCCTAATTAGTCTAATTTAATAACTCAATATAACCGATTTCTTGATTTCCACCTTTTATAACTGCCAAAACTTTAAAATATTTTAGATGTCTAGCTGTTCAGATGATTCAGAGAATATTCATTTTCTTTTTCAATAATTTTACTGCTTTATAAATGTATCTATCATGTCCAAAACACAACTTCAAATCAAATCAAATCAAATTTTATTAGTCACACGCTCTGAATACAACAGGTGTAGACCTTACAGTGAAACGCTTACTTACGAGCCCCTAACCAACAATGCAGTTTCCGTGCAACTTTATTTTTATTTATTTCACCTTTATTTAATCAGGTAGGCCAGTTGAGGACAACTGCGACCTGGCCAAGATAAAGCAAACAGTGCGCCAAAAACAACAACAGAGTTACACATAAACAAACGTACAGTCAATAGCACAATAGAAAAATCTATGCACAGTGTGTGCAAATGTAGAAGAGTAGGGAGGTAAGGCAATAAATAGGCCATGGAGGTGAAATATTTACAATTTAGCATTACACTGGAGTGATAGATGTGCAGATGATGATGTGCAAGTAGAGATACTGGGGTGCAAAAGAGCAAGAGGATAAGTAACAATATGGGGATGAGGTAGTCGGGTGTGCTATTTACAGATTGTCTGTGTACAGGTACAGTAATCGGTAAGCTGCTCTGACAGCTGATMCTTAAAGTTAGAGAGYGAGATATAAGACTCCAGCTTCACTGATTTTGGCAAAACTGGATGGAAAGGTGGCAAAAGGAAGTGTTGGCTTTGGGGGTGACCAGTGAAATATACCTGCTGGAGCGCGTGCTACGGGTGGATGTCGCTATGGTGACCAGTGAGCTGAGATAAGGTGGGGCTTTACTTAGCATAGACTTATAGATGACCTGGAGCCAGTTTGGCCACGAATATGTAGTGAGGGCCAGCCAACAAGAGCATACAGGTCGCAGTGGTGGGTAGTATGTGTGGCTTTGGTGACAAAACAGATGGCACTGTGATAGACTACATCCAGTTTGCTGAGTAGAGTGTTGGAGGCTATTTTGTAAATGACATCGCCGAAGTCAAGGATCGATAGGATAGTGAGTTTTACGAGGGTATGTGGCAGCATGAGTGAAGGATGCTTTGTTGCGAAATAGGAAGCCTATTCTAGATTTAATTTTGGATTGGAGATGCTTAATGTGAGTCTGGAAGGAGAGTTTACAGTCTAACCAGATACCTAGGTATTTGTAGTTGTCCACATATTCTAAGTCAGAACCGTCCAGAGTAGTGATGCTAGTCGGGCGGGAGGGTGCGGGCAGCAATCGGTTGAAGAGCATGCACTTAGTTTTACTTCCATTTAAAAGCAATTGTAGGCCTCGGAAGGAGTGGTGTATGGATTTGAAGCTCGTCTGGAGGTTTGTTAGCACAGTGTCCAAAGAAGGGCCAGATGTATACAGAATGGTGTCATCTGCGTAGAGGTGGATCAGAGAATCACCAGCAGCAAGAGCGACATCATTGATATATACAGAGAAAAGAGTCGGCCCGAGATTTGAACCCTGTGGCACCCCCATAGAGACTGCCAGASGTCCGGACAACAAGCCCTCCGATTTTCACACTGACCTCTATCTGAGAAGTAGTTGGTGAACCAGGCGAGGCAGTCATTTGAGAAACCAAGGCCGATAAGAATACGGTGATTGACAGAGTCAAAAGCCTTGGCCAGGTCGATGAAGAAGGCTGCACAGTACTGTCTTTTATCGATGGCGGTTATGATATCGTTTAGCGTGGCTGAGGTGCACCCATGACCAGCTCGGAAACCAGATTGCATAGTGGAGAAGGTACGGTGGGATTCGAAATGGTCTGTGATCTGTTTGTTAACTTGGCTTTCAAAGATTTTAGAAAGGCAGGGTAGGATGGATATACATACGTAGGTCTATAACAGTTTGGGTCTAGAGTGTCACCCCCTTTGAAGAGGGGGATGACCGCGGCAGCTTTTCAATCTTTGGCGATCTCAGACGATACGAAAGAGAGGTTGAATAGGCTGGTAATAGGGGTTGCAACAATTTCAGCGGATCATTTTAGAAAGAGAGGGTCCAGATTGTCTAGCCCAGCTGATTTGTAGGGATCCAGATTTGCAGCTCTTTCAGAACATCAGCTGTCTGGATTTGGGTGAAGGAGAAGGGGGCTTGGGCAAGTTGCTGCAGGGGTGCTGAGATGTTGGCCGGGGAAGGGGTAGCCAGGTAGAAAGCATGGCCAGCCGTAGAAAAATTCTTATTGAAATGATCGATTATCGTAGATTCATCGGTGGTGACAATGTTTCCTATCCTCAGTGCAGTGGGCAGCTGGGAGGAGGTGCTCTTATTCTCCATGGACTTTACAGTGTCCCAAAACGTTTTGGAGTTGGTGCTACAGAATGCAAATTTCTGTTTGAAAAAGCTAGCCTTAGCTTTCCTAACTGACTGAGTATATTGGTTCCTGACTTTTCAGTTCCCTGAAAAGTTGCAAATCGCGGGGGCTAATCGATGCTAATGCAGAACACCACAGGATGTTTTTGTGCTGGTCAAGGGCAGTCAAGTCTGGGGCTAAATCTGTTCTTAGTTCTAAATTTTTTGAATGGGGCATGCTTGCTGGATATAGCCTGTCTTACTGTATATAGTCTGTCTTTTTACTGTTGTTTTATTTCTTTACTTACCTATTGTTCACCTAACACCTTTTTTGCACTATTGGTTAGAGCCTGTAAGCATTTCACTGTAAGGTCTACCTCTTGTATTCGGCGCATGTAACAAATAAACTTTGATTTGATTTGATATTTAAGATGGTGAGGAAAGCACTTTTAAAGAGCAACCAGGCAGCCTCTACTGACGGGATGAGGACAATATCCTTCCAGGATACCCGGGCCAGGTCGATTAGAAAGGCCTGCTCGCTGAAGTGTTTCAGGGAGCGTTTGACAGTGATGAGGGGTGGTCATTTGACCACGGACCCATTACGCACAAAGGCAATGATCGCTGAGATCCTGGTTGAAGACAGCAGAGGTGTATTTAGAGGGCAAGTTGGTCAGGATGATATCTAAGAGGGTGCCCATGGTTACGGATTTAGGGTTGTACCTGGTAGGTTCCTTGATAATTTGTGTGAGATTGAGGGCATCTATCTTAGATTGTAGGACGGCCGGGGTGTTAAGCATGTCCCAGTTTAGGTCACCTAACAGTACGAACTCTGAAGATAGATGGGGGGCGATCAATTCACATATAGTGTCCAGGGCACAGCTGGGGGCTGAAGGGGGTCTATAACAAGCGGCAGTGGTGAGAGACTTGTTTCTGGAAAGGTGAATTTTTAGTAGAAGTAGAAGCTCAAATTGTTTGGGCACAGACCTGGATAGTATGCCTGCAGAGTTCTGTCAATCTCTGCAGTAGATTGCAACTCCGCCCCCTTTGGCAGTTCTATCTTGTCGGAAAATGTTATAGTAAGGGATGGAAATTTCAGGATTTTTGGTGGCCTTCCTAAGCCAGGATTCAGACACGGTTAGGATATCCGGGTTGGCGGAGTGTGCTAAAGCAGTTAATAAAACAAACTTAGGGAGAAGGCTTCTAATGTTAACATGCATGAAACCAAGGCTTTTACGGTTACAGAAGTCAACAAATGAGAGCGCCTGGGGAATGGGAGTGGAGCTAGGGGCTGCAGGGCCTGGGTTAACCTGTACATCACCAGAGGAGGAGTAGGATAAGGATACGGCTAAAGGCTATAAGAATTGGTCATATTGTGCGTTCGGAACAGAGAGTGAAATGAGCAGATTTCTGGGCGAGGAAGAATAGATTCAAGGCATAATGTACAGACAAGGGTATGGTAGGATGTGAATACAGTGGAGGTAAACCTAGGCATTGAGTGACGATGCGAGAAGTTTTGTCTCTAGAGGCACCATTTAAGCCAGGTGAGGTCACTGCATGTGTTGGGGGTGGAACAAAAGGGCTAGCTAAGGCATATTGAGCAGGGCTGGAGGCTGTACAGTGAAATAAGACAATAATCACTAACCAAAACAGCAGTAAACAAGGCATATCGACATTAGGGAAGAGGCATGTGTAGTCGAGTGATCATAGGGTCCAGTGAGTAGCTAGGCGAGCTGGAGACACGGCGATTCAGATAGTTAGCGGGCCGGGGCTAGCAGGCTAGCAGATGGGCCTTTGGGGGAAGTCACAACGGAAGAGCCTGTTGAAATCGCCTCGGACGGTTACGTCGGCAGACCAGTCGTGATGGATCGGCGGGGCTCCGTGTCGGCAGTAAAAGGGTCCAGGCCAATTGGCAAAATAGGTATTGTAGCCCAAGAATTGGCTGATGGACCTCCCGGCTGGGAGATGGGCCTAGCTCGAAGCTAGCTCCAGGCTAACTGGTGCTAGCTTCGGGACAGAGACGTTAGCCAGGAGTAGCCACTCGGATAGCAGCTAGCTAGCTGCAATGATCCGGTGTAAAGGTTTGGAGCTTGCGGTAGGAATCCGGAGATGTGGTCGAGAAAATCAGTCCAATATGCTCTGGGTTGATAGTCTGCTAGGCAGACTGGCAGGAATTGACCGGGGCTGAGGCTGGCTGATGTCCGACTTAACGGTGATGACCGCTAGCAGTGGCTAACTGACTATTAGCTAGTAGCTCGTTAGCTGGCTAGCTTCTGATGGGGGTTCCGGTTCTAAAGTGTAAAAAATAGCAGATTCGTTCCAGACTGGGTGAGGCAGGTTGCACGAGAGTATGTTCAGTCCGTAGATGGAAATTGAGATWAAAAAAAATATAAAAAATATATACGAAAATATGTAAGAAGAAAAAATATATATACATGGGACGGGACAAGACAAAGAGACGTCCGACTGCTACGCTATCTTGGCGTTCAGTTTTCAGGCTTGTAAACTGTTGCTTTAATCACTTCCTGAAGTATGCCTATTCCTCCACTGAGACTCAAAAGTTCTGGTGGGACTGATGATGCTAATGACACTTTATTGTGACTGCTCTCCAAAGCMTTCCCACACTTTTCACATTGAGAGAGCTTCAAATAAACAAAGATGTGCCTTGTTAAATGCTTATTGATCTCTACACAAGCAGCTCCCAACAAGCCCTTGGGAATAAAACTCATGAGTACAATATTTATCAATGAAGAAATAGACTAACACAATGTCATGTGTGCTCCCTCTCCAGCCTCTAAGTCACCAGGCTGCTCGTTATAGCGCACACCTGTCACCATCGTTACACGCACCTGCGCGTCATCACTCACCTGGACTCCATCACTTCCTTGATTACCTGCCCTATATATGTCACTCCCTTTGGTTCCTTCCCCATTTCCTGTCTGTGTGTTGTTCGTGTATCTTGTTTGTATTATGTTTCAATAATTTATTAAAACACTCACTCCCTGAACTTGCTTCGTGACTCTCAGTGCACATCGTTACACACAAAGCTTTTTACTAGAGATGAATGTTGATGGAACATGCAGTACCAGTCAAAAGTTTGGACACACCTACTCGTTCAAGGGTTTTTCTTTATTTTACTATTTTCTACATTGTAGAATAATAGTYAAGACATCAACACTATGTAATAACACATATGGAATCATGTAGTAACCAAAAAAAGTGTTAAACAAATCAAAATATATTTGATATTTGAGATTCTTCAAAGTAGGCACCCTTTGCCTTGATGACAGCTTTGCACACTCTTGGTATTGTGTGTAGATTGATGAGGGAAATATGATGGTAAATCACTTCTTAAATATATTGGATACAGACAGTGTACATTAGACAAATTATATATTGTCAGTGCCAACATTTCATAATGCAAATTTTGGCAATATATCATATGTCTAATGTACACTGTCCATATATTACAATGGGCATTTGCCATCACAAATTGAACATGCTTAACTGCATGTTCAATTTGTGATGGCAAATGCCCATTGTAAGGGCTTAGACTAATAAAGTCCACAATTGGGAAACTGTACTGTACAAATACCATTCAAATGTGCTGTCCTTTGACTGTTTATGATAATTTTAAGCAATGAGATGGCTGACTTGATGGCTGTCCAATTGCAATGTGGTACATTGGCATTGGCCATATGATATATTGCAAGTTCACACTTCCCTGTTATGATATGAAATGGACCGTGTACTCTCATCATATTGATATCTGGAGGAGTATCAGTGGCCCTGCATGTGTGGCAAAAATCATTTTTGCAAATCGCATGCACGGAAGCATAGTTAGACAATAACCTGTAAACCACTGTTATCATAATGACACCAAACTGATACTGACACCAAACTGACTTTGTCCAACTCGTTTAAAGGCTATCGCATATGTCAGAGCCGGGCTGAAATTCATAGCGCCTTCTGTTTAAACCTTAAAAAATCTGAAAACACATAGTTATGTTCGAGCTATGGGTCTGATTCTGACATTATTTGTAGATAGGCCGGTCCGACCGGCAAGCTAAATACCTACATCCAGGGCCGGTCGGCCAGATAGCTAGGTCTGAAAACTTTCCGAATGCACTGTAGCGCTCAGGCTGGCCGACCGACTGGCCGGACCTATCTATCTGGCCGGCTGGCTGGACCTAGCCCGACGAACAGTTCTTGTGCTGACTTTGAGCTAGCGAATGGAGGATCATAGAGAAGACTGCTGAGCCACTTCCAGAGCCTGAAGTCATCCTCTGATAAGAACTGGAGGGAGAGTGACCTACCTAAATTGAGCTCCCCAACCTAGCACAACATCAGTAAAGAGAAGAGTCCAGTTAACATCGCCCTCTGGAGGCCCTGGTAGAGTCTTACAGAGTGGAGTTCCACTCTGAGACAAACACAATGGACCATGTTGGTCTATATTAATGTCATATTTGTCATGGACAGTAATGACAATAGGAAGATATATTCTCTATCTCCTTATTCAGGAGTTTTTTAAAGTCTTGCTGTGATTGAGACTGTTAATTTCAGTTGTACTCAAGAAGTTGTACTGCTAAATGGCATATATTATTATTATATTATTCTAAGACAATTGTCCATGAAAATTAGATTTTTGTTGTGTGATGGTATTATATAATTGACATCATAATAAGCTTTATGTTTGGTGAAATATGTGTTGAATACGTTGATTATGTGTTTATTCAACTTAAAATTACCAATATTTTTGTGATTGTCTAATGATCTGTTTAAAGGTCAAAGCTTAGAGAATAAGCCATTGTTTCCACTACATTTGTGTATTGATAAAGATTTACATCATATTGAGCATTTTATATGAAGCATGTATCAGTTATCCATTTGATAATAATGGACCTAAACTACAGCATCATTATTCCTGTGAGGATGATTTACCTAAACTGGGTAGCCTATTATACCTGTAATCATCACTCTCTGTGATAAGCAATAACTGATCTGTTTTAAGATCAAACTTGTAAATTTTGCTTTATGATGTTTTGTGTGTAAATTATAATACATTACCTGAATGTGTCTATTGCAGATTGAAGAAAAACTTTCTCAAAACTCTTGTTTATTTTCAACAATCCAGTGTGTCTTTTGTAAAGACAGTAAATGTAGGCAATATCCCCATACATTTTAATACATTCCAAAACAATCAAATGAAATACTTTTTCTTATCTTTACTATGATAGTTTACATTTCAGTTCAATAATTGTGTAGGCGTAGGCCTAAACGTTAAATGCTTGCAAATGACCATTTTGTTATGAAGATATTCCCATCACATCAGCATGACATGCAGGAGGTTTATGATGATATGATATTGCTTTTAGTTGCACATCAAATGTGTGCCGAATAGCTTCGTGTTTTACCAAATGTTCACCTATGTGTATGTATGTAGGTTTACAGAAAATATCACAGAAGACCAGAGATTACCTACCACATTATCACAGAAATCCAGGGCCATGTTCAGTTGCCAAACGTTATCGAACGTTGCAGATATAAATGCCATGAAAAGGACCAATGTAATTCATTGTTCTACATGTCTGAACGTTCCAAAACGTGGCGTCCTCCTGAACACCCTAGATATTTTTCCATTGTGGGATTATTATTTTTTTGTACCTGAACGTCATTGCGCAACACAAGATGGCGGCGGAAAGTGAGAGAGTAGACAGGAGTAGTCACAGCATGGATAAAAGCATAACTCTTCCACCCAATGAGATCTTCAGGAATTTGGAAAATGCAAAGAGGTTCGCAATAGACATAGGTATACACTAATTTAATATTTATATCGCTACTTGAATATATTAACTTGTCTTGTTACTTTGACAACACAGCAGGCACACGAGAGGCTAGCAAGCAACGACGTGTGGCTGGCTAGCTAAACTAGCTGATTTAAGTACTGTAGTTAGCTACCAGTAGCTGCGAAGTTACCTTCGCGCCACTGTTAGCTGGCTAATTAGCGTTTGTTTATGGGCTAGATAGCTACAGGTTTCTCAAATGGCTAACTAAACCACCTAATTTGACCGCTGCGCCAGAGTGGCTGAGTTGTCAATAGTTGACTGATGGATTTATCTATCTCACGTGAGACTGCACAAACCCTTTTTTCCTCCCACAGGTGGCTCGCTGACGAAACTCGCCTATTACTCCACTGTTCAACACAAAGTAGCGAAAGTACGGTCATTCGACCATACTGCAAAGGTATGTGGTGTCAATAAACTTTGGAACACTGTCAGTAACAAACGTTAGGTCCAATGGAGCAGAGGACAAAGCTAAATAAGAGCTTGCGTCCAACGTGTAGTGTGCTATTTAAGCTATTTACTCGGCAACAATAACATCAAATGTCAGTGTTCAATTGAGGGGCTAAAGTGATTTGCTGCCCAAGTGCACTGCAATGCAGTGTTATTAGTGTTATTACAGTGTTTAAGCCTGGAGGACTCGTGCCAGAATAGTTGTTCTTATCTCTCAGCACACTACTGTTTTAGGTCTCCAATGGGCCAACCTGATAAAGGTGTGTGAATGTAGTTACAGAAAAGTAAACTAACTAAGCTTGTGTTAATTGGAGAGTAGCCAATATGGAATTGCTTGAGTGTGGGGTTTGTGGTAGACATATAGGCCACTGATTCATGATGTTGGGCTTCAAAAGGCTGTGTACCTTGGGACAGTGAATGTGTAGACTTACAAGTCTTACTGAGCCCATTCAGGTTGCCCTGGAGGTCTCAGGTCTGCAGTGTTGGTCTGGTTCCTTATCTGTGTGTCCCTCTTCACCAGGACACTGAGGATGACCCCCTCTATGAGATCTCAATGCAGGAGGAGATGTTGGCTCGCCTTCACTTCATCAAGTTTGAAAATGCCTACATTGAAACCTGCCTGGACTTTATCAAAGACCACCTGGTCAACACTGACACCAGAGTCATCAAAGCCACCGGTGGAGGGGCTCATAAGTTCAAAGATCTCATAGAGAAGAAACTGAAGCTCAGGTGAGAAAAGGAATATGTTGTTTTGAGGTATTTGGTTAAAATCTAAAACGGCTTTATTTTTAAAGACAGCTTGACCGGTATAAGGTTGAGCTTATTATAATGTAGCTGCTCTTCATGTTTTGACAAGGGTGGACAAGGAGGATGAAATGACATGCCTGATTAAGGGCTGCAACTTTGTGCTGAGGAACATCCCCCACGAGGCTTTTGTCTATGTCAAGCATGCAGACTCTGAGTTCCGCTTCCAGAACACTCACCCTGACATCTTCCCTTACCTGCTCATCAACATCGGCTCAGGGGTGTCAATCATCAAGGTACCAATGCCTGACACACATCTAGATCTGGTGTGACATGTGGCCTATGTACCAATTCATTCAACAAACAATATTTATTTCCAAACAGGTTGAATCAGAGGATACATTTGAGCGTGTTGGAGGAAGCTCCATAGGTGGGGGGACATTCTGGGGCCTTGGAGCTCTACTCACAAAAACAAAGGTAAAACTCCTCACCCCCATGCTGACACTTCAAGCAATAGGCTTTTTAAATAGTCAGGCTACTCAAAATGAACTGAAATGTATAGTCTTATTTTGTTGGTTCTTGCCTAATATCTTGCCAGTTGACATTACTGCAACTTTTATTTTTATTATCTGGAAGACTGCCCTCTGTACTTACAAGCTCTCGTTCTGAATAGGGTTCAGGGAATTTTCTGCGTGTTGGACGGGCAGTCTATGTCCAAACAGCAGGCCCATTATTAATGTGCACCTTGTGCTGGGGACAATAAATGGCGCAGCGTGTATGGCGTTGTGTGGGCGAGCAGTTTGCTGACGTCAACGTTGTGAACAGAGTACCCCCTGGTGGCGGTGGGGTTATGGTATGGGCAGGCATAAGCTACGGACAATGAACACAATTCCATTTTATTGATATCAATTTGAATGCACAGAGATACCGTAATGAGGGGTCCCGTGTGACTCAGTTGGTAGAGAGTGGCGCTTGCAATGCCAGTATTGTGGGTTCGATTCCCTCGGACTGGTACGGCGAAAAAGTGTGAAATGTTTTCACTCACTACTGTAAGTCGCTCTGGATAAGAGCGTCTGCTAAATTGCTGAAATCTAAATGTGTTGAGATGCTGAGACCCATTGTAGTGCCATTCATCCACCGCCATCACCTCATGTTTCAGCATGATTGTGCACGGCCCGTGTCACAAGAATCTGTACGCAATTCCTGGAAGCTGAAAATGTCCCAGTTCAGCCAGGGTCTGTATACTCACCAGACATGTCACTCATTAAGCAAGTTTGGGATGCTCTGGATCGATGTGTATGACAGCATGTTCCAGTTCATGCTAATATCCAGCAACTTCGCGCAGCCATTGAAGAGTAGTGGGACAACATTCCGCAGGCCACAACCAACAGCCTGATCAACTCTATGTGAAAGAGATGTTACACTGCATGAGGCAAATGGTGGTCACTAGGGCATAAAATTAACACCTGCCAAGTGCGGGTAGATTTAGGTATTGGCGGGTAAGAACGTCTATTTCACCAGACACGTTGGCAGGTGGTCAATTTGCATGGCTCTACAGTGCGAGCATTACAATAAAGTAATAAAAAAAWAAATATATAATCTAATGTTTTGTCACGTGCGCCGAGTACAACAGATGTAGACCTTACCATGAAATACGCTTAGATACAAGCCCTTAACCAACAATGCCGCTCAATAAAAAGTTTAGAAAATATTTACTAAATTAAAGTAAAAAAATAAWWAAAAAAAAGATAACATTAACGAGGCTATATACAGGGGGTACCGGTACCAAGTCAATGTGCGGGGGCACAGGTAAGGGAAAGGGGGATGCCTAGTCAGTTGTACAACTGAATGCCTTCAACTGAAGAAAAAAAATCTGCATTTAACCCAACCCCTCTGAATCAGAGAGGTGTGGGGCTGCCTTAATCGACATCCACGTCTTTGTCGCCTGGGGAACAGTGGGTTAACTGCCTTGCTCAGGGGCAGAACAACAGATTTTTACCATGTCAGCTCGGGGATTCGATCCAGTAACCTTTCGGTTACTGGCCAARGCCCTAACCACTAGCTGTGGAAATTTGTACTTGAAGGTAGGCGCAAGTGACTATGCATAGATGATTAACAGCGAGTAGCAGCAGTGTAAAAATAAAGGGGGTGTCAATGTAAATAGTCCGGGTGCCCATTTGATAAATTGTTCAGCAGTCTTATGTTAGTTAGAAAAATGCTACGGTAGCTGTTTTCAAAGTATTTATGCTGTTTTGTTTCATAGCTGCTAATTGAACAAATAAGTATTCATACTATATCCAACCACTGCCTGGCAGGGGAGCTGTGCGCACTGAGTGAAGTGCTGATACTGTAGATTTTTGGAGGTGCTGAGCACAGGCATAAAACTTGGTCAAATTTACTAAAGTCTACAAAGTGAGACTTTGTCCTTGTGTTTCTTGTCTATTTACATTGTTTTGTTCACAGGCTCAGTTTTTCAATGTTAGTTTGAGTCTGCTGCTTCAACTAATAGTCAGATCTCAGACAGACACATGTGACATGACTCCAGTGGCCCCGTTACCATGGTAACCTCTCTGCCTTAAACATTTGTCTCTGATATTTTGATTAAAAGACTGGTCACAAAAAATGTAATTAAATTTAACATACCACATTTCTTGTTTTAGGAACATTACAAAGCATGTGCATCAGATTTGTTTTTTATTTAAAAAATCTAGCTAGCTAGTAAAAAAAAATCTTGTACCTGCCACACTGGCTGGTGGACCAAAAAGTTAATGTTAGGCCCTGGTTGTAGAGGGTGTAACAGGTAAATGTCAGTTGGCTTTTTATAGCTGAGGAGAGTGGGGGGAGAGGGAGAGAGAAAAAACTATACACACACTTAAGTTCACACAGGACACCACATAAGACAGGAGAATTTCACCAGATAAGACAGACTGACCTTAGCCCCCCGGCACATATACTATTGTAGCATAGATACGGGAGGCTGAAACAGGGGAGGTCGGGGGACACTGGCCCTGTCCGACTATACCCCCAGACAGTGCAAACCAGGCAGGATATAACCCCACCCAGTTTGCCAAAGCACAGCCCCACACCACTAGAGAGATATCAACTTACTACCCTGAAACAAGGCTGAGTATAGCCCATGAAGATCTCCTCCACTACACAAGCCCGAGGGGGTGCAAAAACAGACAGGAATATCACGACAGTAACTCAACCCACTCYAGTCAAGTTTAGCGAAAAAGCCTCCTAGGGATGGCATGTAAGCCAGTGACTCTGCCCCAGTAATAGGGTCTGAGGCCGAGAATCCCAGAGGAGAGCCGGCCAGGCAGAGACAGCGATGGCCGTTCATCTTCGCACTCCTGGGCCAGATTACACTCAATCATAGAAACTACTGAAGAGATGAGTCTTCAGTAAAGACCATTCCATAAAAATGGAGCTCTATAGGAGAAAGCCCTGCCTCCAGCTGTTTGCTTATAACTTCTATTGATAGTAAGGAGGCCTGCGTCTGGAGACCATAGCGTACGTGTAGGTATGTACGGCAGGACCAAATCGCAGAGCTAGGTAGGAGCAAGTCCATCTAATGCTTTGTAGGTTAGCAGTAAAACCTTGAAATCAGCCCTATCCTTAACATAAGCCAGTGTAGAGAAGCTAGCCCTGGTGTAAATTATGATAAAATGTTTTGTTTCTAGTCAAGATTCTGGAAGCCGTATTTAGCACTAACTGAAGTTTATTCAGTGCTTTAGCCGTTGAGCATTGCATTAGTCTAATCTAGATGTGACAAAAGCATGGATTAGTTTTTCTGCATCATTTTTGGACAAAAAGTTTCAGATTTTTGCAATGTTAGGAAGATGGGGGGGGAAAAGCTGCCCTTGAAATGTTCTTGTTCCACTACATGACAAAAGTATGTGGACACCTGCTCGTCAAACATCTCATTCCAAAATGATGGGCATTAATATGGAGTTGGTCCCCCTCCTTGGTTGCTTTAACAGCCTCCACTCCTGGGAAGGGACTTGCTTCCGTTTAGCCACAAGCATTAGTGAGGTCAGGCACTGATGTTGGGCGATTAGGCCTGGCTCACAGTCTGGGTTTTCGATGGGGTTGAGGTCAGGGGTCTGCAGGCCAGTCAAGTTCATCCACACTGATCTCGACAAACCATTTCTGTATGAACCTCACTTTGTGCATGGGGGCATTGTCATGCTGAAACAGTAAAGGGCCTTCTCCAAAATGTTGCCACAAAATTGGAAGCACAAAATCATCTAGAATGTCATTGTATGCTGTAGCGTTAAGATGTCCCTTCACTGGAACTAAGGGGCCTTGCTCGAAACATGAAAAACAGCCCCGGACCATTATTCCTCCTCCACCAAACGTTTTACAGTTGGCACTATGTATTCGGACAGGTAGCTTTCTCCTGGCATCCGCCAAACCCGGAGTCGTCCGTCGGACTGGCAGATGGTGAAGCGTGATTCGTCACTCCAGAGAATGCGTTTCCATTGCTCCAGAGTCCATTTGTGGCACGCTTTACACCACTCCAGCCGACGCTTGGCATTGTGCATGCTGATCTTAGGCTTATGTGCGGCTGCTCGGCCAAGGAAAACCATATTCATGACTTTCCCGATGAACAGTTCTTGCTTGTGCTGACGTTGCTTCCAGAGGCAGTTTGGAACTTGGTAGTGAGATTGCAACCTAGAACAGACTATTTTTACGCGCAATGCACCTCAGCACTTGGTGGTCCTGTTATGTGAGCTTGTGTGGCCTACCACTGCGGCTGAGACGTTGTTGCTTCTAGACATTTATACTTTACAATAACAGCACCTACAGTTGACCGGGCAGCTCTAGCAGGGCAGATATGTGATGAACTGATTTGTTGGAAAGTTGGCATCCTATGACGGTGCCATGCTGAAAGTCACTGAGCTCTTCAGTAAGGCCATTCTACTGCCAATGTTTGTCTATGGAGATTGCATGGCTGTGCTCGATTTTATACACCTGTCAGCAATGGGTGTGGCTGAAATAGCTGAATCCACAAATTTTAAGGGGTGTGCACATACTTTTGTGTATGTTCGTCAAAAGAGATCAGGGTCTAGAGTAACGCCGAGTTCCTAAACTTTTATTTGAAACGACTTTATAACCATCAAGATGAAATGTCAGATCAAACAGCAGATCTGTTTGTTTCTTAGGACCTAGAACTAGCATCTCTGTTTTGTCGGAGTTTTAAAATGTTGCCGCCATCCATTTCCTTATGTCTGAAACACATACTTCCAGGGTAGGTAATTTTGGTGCTTCACCATGTTTCATCGAAATGTACAGCTGTGTGTAGTCTGCATAGCAGTGAAAGTTGATATTGTGTTTCCGAATGACATCACCAAGAGGTAGAATATACACTACCGTTCAAAAGTTTGGGGTCACTTAGAAATGTCCTTGTTTTTGAAAGAAAATAACTCCCACTCCTCTTTCTATTCTGTTTACAACCAGTTTGCGCTGTTCGATGAAGGGAGTAGTACACAGTGTTGTACGAGATTTTCAGTTTCTTGGCAATTTCTCACATGGAATAGAAAGTCCTTTTTGTTTCTGGCCATTTTTGAGCCTGTATTCGAACCCACAAATGCGGATGCTCCAGATACTCAACTAGTCTAAAGAAGACCAGTTTTATTGCTGCTTTAATCAGAACAACAGTTTTCAGCTGTGCTAACATAATTGCAAAAGGGTTTTCTAATGATCAATTAGCCTTTTAAAATGATCAACTTGGTTTAGCTAACACAACATGCCATTGGAACACGGGAGTGATGGTTGCTGATAATGGGCCTCTGTACGCCTGTAGATATTCCCAAAAAATCTGCTGTTTCCAGCTACAATAGTCATTTACAATGTTAACAATGTCTACACTCTACACTTTCTGAATCAATTTGATGTTATTTGAATAAACAAATTTGCTTTTCTTTCAAAAACGAGGACATTTACAAGTGACCCCAAACTTTTGAATGGTTTTGTGTGTATAGATAGTGAAATCGGAACCTTGAGGGACACCGAAACAACATATAATTGATTTGTCAGAGGACAAACCATCCACGGAGACAAGCTGATATCTTTCCGACAGATAAGATCTAAACCAGGCAAGAACTTGTCTGTGTAGACCAATTAGGGTTTCCAATCTCTCCAAAAGAGTGTGGTGATTGGTGTCAAAGGCGGCACTAAGGTCTAGGAACACGAGGACCGATGCAGAGCCTTGGTCTAACGCCATTAAACAATCATTTACTACCACCTTCAATTGGTCATGGACTCTACAAAGTGTTCAAAGCTTTCCAGAGATGCTGGCCCATGTTGACTCCAATGCTTCCCACAGTTGTCAAGTTGGCTTGATGTCCTTTTGAGTGGTGGACCATTCTTGATACACACGGGAAACTGTTGAGCGTGAAAAACCCAGCAGCGTTGCAGTTCTTAACAAACCGGTGCGTCTGGCACCTACTACCATACCCCGTTCAAAGGAACTTACATTTGTTGTTTAACCTGTCTCCATCTACACTGATTTAACAAGTGACATCAATAAGGGATCATCGCATTCATCTGGTCAGTCTCTCATGGAAAGAGCAGGTGTTAATGTTTTTATACTCAGTGTAATACATACATTGCACGTTACCCTTATACTTCTCATATAGTCACATGTATAATACTTTACATTTTCCCTTATTCTGTCAGTGGTGTACTAACACAGCTCAGCCTTATTGCGGATTAGGTATTTGAGGGACCCTATAGCCTCTGCCTGAGGGTAGGAGCTGATACTAAGAGTGCAGTACATGGGATGGATCTGAAATAATTTAGGATACTGTCTGACTGCATGGTAGAATGAGCATTCTTTTCTTTTTAAAATCTTTTTTTACTCCTTTTTCTCCAAGTTTGTGGTATTCAATTGGTAATTAGTCTTGTCCCATTCGCTGCAACTCCCGTACGGACTCGGGAGAGGTGAAGGTCGAGAGCCGTGTGTCCTCAAACACAACCCAGCCAAGCCGCACTGCTTCTTGACACAATGCCCGATTTTTAACCCGGAAGCCAGCCGCACCAATGTGTCGGAGGAAACACTGTGCACCTGGTGACTGTCAGCGTGCACTGAGTCCGGCACGCCACAGAAGTCGCTAGTGTGCGATGGGACAAGAACATCCCTGCCGGCCAAACCCCCCTCTAACCCGGACAACGCTGGGCCAATTGTGTGCCGCCCCATGGGTCTCTGGGTCGCGACAGAGCCTGGACTCAAACCAGGATCTCTAGTGGCACAGTTAGCACTGCGATGCAGTGCCTTAGATCCCTGCACCACTCGGGAGGCCCCAGAGCATAATTTTCTGGTTAACTTCAAAAACCTTGAGTCTACGTAGGAAATGTAGGCGTTGTTGGTCTCTGCAGCAGTCCCTTTACTTGGACAATATGCCGAGCTGGAAGGGCCATGTGTACACCCAGGTACTTGAACAAACTAACCTGTGCTGTGGCATTGTGGACAACCACAGGCACGTGGTCACCGACAGATTTAGGGTGAAACACCAATTTGTATTGTTTGAATATCTGACCTGTACGCAGTAGTATCAGCATCTTTAGACATCAGACCAAGAATGGCAGTATCATCAGAAAACAAGACAATATATTTATCAGGATTACTGCTAGTTCATTCATTTGTGTACAGAGTGAATAAGATGGGTGAACTCACACAACCCAGCGGGGCCCCCATGCTAATGTCTATAGCCTCAGAGAGGGTACTGTTAACTAATATGTTGTACTGCTAGTCATGAATGAGTGGTACCACCTTATGGTATAGGGGTTAAAACCCATCTGCTTTAACTTGCTGATTAGGACATGTGGCTGTATTGTGTTAAACGCTTAACTTAAATCAATAAATCATCAGTCCTGCAACTTTTCTTATAGGCAGATTGATACAGATCTTTTCAGAACTTCATTATGATGGTCAGACCAACAGGTCTATAGTCATTATTTTCTTTTGGGGACTGGAGTGATGATGGCCTTTTTCCACAGAGATGGGATGGTATGGGAGTCTACAGACCTCTGAAAGATAGGGCACCAAGTCGGAGTAAATTCCTCTGCACATGTTTTTAGAAGAAAAGCAGAGATGCCATCAGGACCTGTTGCCTTATTCATACAGGTGTGCTTGAAGACTAGTGACAACTATAAGGTTGATTTCCAACCTATGACTCCATTGATATTGATGATTGTGTTCAATCACATTATCACACGCGACAGAGAAGTCATGTACAGTGCATTCAGACCCATTGACTTTTTTCAAATTTTGTTACGTTACAGCCTTATTCTAAAATGTATTTTAAAAAATGTATCAATCTACACACAATACCCCATAATGACAAAGAAAAACAGGTTCATAGAACTTTTAGCACATTTACAAATGTATTTTGACCCTTTACTCAGTACTTTGTTGACACACTTTTGACAGCGGGGAGCGTCGCAGCACAGCTTTTTTCAGGTCTCTTCAGAGATGATCGATAAGGGTTCATGTCCGGGCTCTGGTTGGGCCACTTAAGGGCATTCAGAGACTTGTCCTGAAGCCATGCCTGTGTTGTCTTGGCTGTGTGCTTAGGGTAGTTGTCCTGTTGGAAGGTGAACCTTTGCTCCCGTCTGAGGTCCTGAGCAGGTTTTCATCAAGGATCTCTCCTGTACTTTTCTTCGTTCATCTTTCCTTCAATCCTGACTAGTCTCCCATTCCCTGCTGCTAAAAAACATCCCCAACCTGGCACCAACAACCTGGTGCCAGGTTTCCTCCAGACGTGACGCTTGGCATTCGGGCCAAACAGTTCAATCTTGGTTTCATCAGAACAGAGAATCTTGTTTCTCATGGTCTGAGAGTCCTTTTAGGTGCTAAGCAGGCTGTCATGCCTTTTACTGAGGAGTGGCCTCCGTCTTGCCACGCTACCATGAAGGCTTGTTTGGTGGAGTGCTGCAGAGATGGTTCTGCCATCTCCACAGAGGAACTCTGGAGTGACCATTTGATTGTTGAACACCTCGCTGACCATGGCCCTTCTCCCCTGATTGCGCAGTTTGTCTGGGTGGCCAGCTCTAGGAAGAGTCTTGGTGGGTCCAAAATTCTTCCATTTTAAGAATGATGGAGGCCACTGTTCTTGGGAACCTTCAATGCTGCAGACATGTTTTGGTACCCTTCCCCAGATCTGTGCCTCAACACAATCCTGTCTCGGAGCTCTACGTTCAATTGCTTCGACCTCATGGCTTGGTTTTTGCTCTGACATGCACTGTCAACTGTGGGAACTTATATAGACAGGTGTGTGCCTTTCCAAATCATGTTTAATCAATTTCATTTACCACAGGTTGACTCCAATCACGTTGTAGAAACTTCTCAAGGATGATCAATGGAAGCAGGATGCATCTGAGCTCAATTTTGAGTCTCATAGCAAAGGGTCTGAATTCTCATGTAAATAAGATTATTCTGTAATTTTTTTATATAAATAAATTTGCTAACATTTCGAAATACTGTTTTACCTTTGTCGTTATGGGGTATTGTGTGTAGATTGATGAGGAAAATGTAATCAATTTTAGAAATGCAAAGTAACGTAACAAAATGTGGAAAAAGTCAAGTGATCTGAATACTTCCCGAATGCACTGTACATACAATCTTGCATAAAAAAAAACATTTAATTGGCTTTGGTCAGCTAATCTGGTGTGTGTGCAAGTATTTATTTTGCAGGGTTCATGTCAGTGATTGTGTCAACAGGAGGGCCAACAGGAGGGCCTCTTAAACTTTCAGTTGGCAACTGCACCAATGGCCACGCCAACCACCTAAGCCCCATTTTGATCCAGAAAAAAACATGGATGTTACAAAATAGCTTGGCTATCTGGGTTAAAGTGCTGTTTTTAAAACTACTGTACTCCCATGTCTTCCTGCTCTCACCTAGAGATTTGATGAACTACTTCAATTGGCTTCGAAGGGGCAGCACACAAGTGTTGACATGCTAGTCAAAGACATCTACGGGGGATCTTATGGGTCCTTGGGCTTGACTGGGGACCTTATCGCAAGCAGCTTTGGAAAATCTGCTACTYCTGACAAAGGTAAAGAGAGAACAGAGCCCTTGCAGTATGTTTATTCTTTGGCCCCATAACCTGTTTTTCATTGCACTGTCTTCAGGAGCGGACTCCCTGGCATGCAATCTACCTGTGGGAGGACCTATAGGAGGACAGGCTCATTGTAATTGCTGAAATGGAACGGAGTTAACATATGTTTGATACGTTCCATTCCAGCCATTACAATGATCCCGTCCTCCTATAGCTCCTCACACCAGCCTCCACTGCCATATACTGTAATGTAGGTTACATTCCTGTTTAGCACTAACAGATTGACTTCTTACCCAGTTACTGTGCTAGGCTGTGTGGTTACTGTTACTGTTGAGAAATAGACGAGGCAGACGGCCATGGAGGCAAAGCAAGCAACTCATTCACTCACTCTATTAGATCGGTAATGTTTTTAATGTAATGCCAATAATACCTGAAACAAACGGTCAATACATAAACCAACACTGTACTTACTTCAATGGGACCTTTGCTTGTTGTCTAGAGTGACTCCATGTTTCTGGATCTTCACTTGGCTGTATGCTGACATACTTTTGTTTCCTCCTGAATTAGAGTTCTCTAAAGAAGATATGGCTAAGAGCCTGCTCCATATGATCAGCAATGACATTGGGCAGCTGGCCTGCCTTTATGCCCGGCTCCACAACTTGACCAGGGTCTACTTTGGGGGTTTCTTCATCCGAGGACACCCTGTCACTATGCACACCATCACTTACAGTATCAACTTCTTCACCAAGGCAAGCCCCCCAATGTACCTCCTAAACAAGCATTTCTTTCTCAATCCATGTTTTGCCCTCAGGTACATTTGATTGAGCTCTAGATTTAGCCCTGAAAGAGCTTGATCTGATGTCAGCTGACTAAAACCAGGGATATGTCCCTTGGGCCTGGTTCAAGATTTAGCCCTGAAAGAGCTTGATCTGATGTCAGCTGACTAAAACCAGGGATATGTCCCTTGGGCCTGGTTCAGAGCTTGAAAACCAGCAATCAAATCTGCCTTGCTGTATTTACACAGTAGCATGGAAATGTACCCTTTTTCCTTAATTCAATGTATTCAGAATGTCTTTGGGTTCTGTTACGCAGCAGGTAGACTCCAGTCACCTCACAGGTAAATTATTTACATTTTCAGATGGAGACATTTGTGTGGGCAGTTAGAAAAAACAAAAACATTGATATGACAGGTTTGATTATATTGTCCCCATAGGCTACTTTTACATGATACAACCTGCAAGTGTAATGAGAGTTGGAAATGGTTCCTTCTGACTGGATATGTATATATATATATTTTTTGCAGGGTGAAGTCCAGGCGCTGTTCCTGAGACATGAAGGCTATCTGGGAACTATTGGTGCCTTTCTCAAGGGAGCAGAGGAAGACAGTAAGTCGATGTTTTCCTCTATGGAATTTCTTCATGACAGAAAGTGGCACTGGCAGTCATGCCTTATTACACTCTTGGTTTGGTATGCATTTTCCTGTTGATGAGAAGTTTTTATTTTGAGTCGTTTTCACTGGTATTATAATTGTCACTTTATCTAGATCCWAACCAGTACAGTTGGGGGGAGAACTATGCTGGGAGCTCTGGCCTGATGAGTACCTCTCCAGACCTGAACCCCATGCAACGTGCACGCAGTGGAACAGTAAGTCCTTTGGAGAAGAAAATAAGACAATACCTTAAGGTCAGCTTTGGACCACTAGGGTGTGCTCATAACCCACTTGTTGCCATTTAATTTTGGTGACATTTCATTAACCATTTTAGCAATTCCCCCCCACCACCCTTTTATCTGATTTCTGAGATAATTGTAGATTTGATATTTTCTGTGGAAATGTCACCACCGCTGTCCTTTTTAAAATCCACAGGCCTGGTGTGACAACAACCTTCATTGATAATTTCATCTAACATTTGATTGTTTTCTTCTCTTCATATCCACCATATCTTACATCTGTTTACCTACTGTAACCCTTTCCTCAGTTTCCCGTAAGTACTTCCATGCTCTGTGTGTAGTGGTTTGATTAGGGCTACATATTTCGTCATGCTTCTGGCTTTGTAGCTCTACACCTGCCCTAACATTCACATTGGGTTAAATAAGGTTTCAGAGAGACAATTGTTGCATTAACTGCCAAATGCCAGCCTTTTCCTTTCACATTGCATTGTTTAACAGCGTTTGAAGTGTTGCTTTTAGCAGTCACTGTTTTGAATTGTGTTGTGATGTGTTATAACCAACCTTAAAGTCACCTGTGACACTGGAGAATAGTAATCAGGTCTGTTCACCTTAGACATTGAACTTTAAAAGCATACTCAAGGCACTGACTAATGTGAGGAGTCCGTATAGGGTACATCTAAACTTTGATACTTTGATGTGTGTGTCGACTGCACTGACAGTGTACTTGTCCCTGAGTGATATGGAGCTTGACACATGCTATTGTCAACTCACTGACCACTAGGTGGCGTATTGAAAACGGATATATTGGCATTTTTTGTGACGTTTGAAGGAGTCTGGTCGCTTTGGTTTCACTTTGATGTGTGCATGAGTGCATTAGCCCAGCACTATTTGCAGTGCTTAGTGTGTCTCTTGTTCGGCTCCAGTTTGACATGTTGGAGATGGATCGTCTGGAGAGGCAGCTCGTGAACCTGCCCCTGCTGCAGGACCCGTCCTCCTACATCCCAGACACAGTGGACCTCTCAGAGGATGCCCTTGCACGGGAGTACTGGCTCTACTGCTTTGAGGAGGCCCTGGATGGGGTAAGAGGCAGAGCATCTTCTACTGGTCTATTCATCAATACACACACATTGCATTCATTGACACAGCGAGTCCTCAACCTGGTTGCTTTTAAAATTGCCGACCTGGGTGATGTGCTTTGAACAGGTGGTAAAAAGAGCTGTGGCCAGCCAGCCTGATCTTCCAGAGGCTGCTGAACGAGGGGAGAAGTTCCGGCACAAGTACCTGCACAAGCTGCAGACCCTCCGCCACCAGCCTTTGTAAGGGGAGCCACAGCTGCAGATCCTTTTTAAAGGCTGTTAGACGACTAGAGCTGTTTCTTGATCATTTATGTAGATGCGTATCTCCGAATGCCTCCCAAGTAGTGGATGAGATTGACTCTTMTACATGATGAAGTCTCACTGTTTCCTGTGCAATCTGTATGTGTTTCTGTCTGCTAATGTAGAGTACTTCTCTTCTCACCTGTAGTGCTTATGGATCCCTTACTGTCAGAAGTCTTTTAGACACAAGAGAACACTGTTTAAACGAGTTCAACTTCCCTGACCCCTACTCGAAGGTTTGACTGGATTCTATAGCACTCTTTTTCTCTGTTCACTGTTCCCAATACATGCTCCAGTGCTTCTCTTTTTCTGGGCATCTAATGATGAAGCTTACATGTGTGGTCTTGGGTGCATTTTAATGTCATTTCATGCCCACTTGCCTTGATTAGTGTCTGTCATTATATGATTTGCTAATGTGGTAGATTAGCTGTGAGAAGTGGGAGGAGGCTTCTGTGTCTCAGTTTTGTCTTCATCTTCCACAGATCAAGCAGAGGGAGAATGACATGGCCCTCAAGTACTTCCAGAAGGCAGTCAAGTCCCTGGAGGAGCTGAGCTGGGAGCAGAGGCAGTTTGCCCTGGTCAGGGGCCTCCTTGCTGGGAACGTCTTTGACTGGGGAGCCAAGGCTGTTTCAGAGTGAGTCTTAATGAGTCTGCACTCCTTAATTTGGGACTATGGAGGATTATTATGACAAATTCTGGCTATAATATATATATATGTATATTCTTGAGAATTATATGGCAATTTTGAATGAACAAAGACTGTCGCTCACGTTTTCTCTTAGTGTTCTGGAGTCTGATCCGGAGTTTGGCTTTGAACAGGCGAAACGACAATTGGAAGGTATGAAAGCCCTTGTTGACTGGGAAAACATTTGGATATTTAAATGGATCCTGCATTTTATATTGCTGGTGTAACCTATGTAGGCTACATAATGAGAGTCCTGCTTTCTCCATAGAGCGGCCGTGGCTTGTCGACACCTATGACCAATGGTTCGAGAGACTGAAGGTAAGAATTTACACTGTTTCCTGAAGTTAGTGTTTTTTAAATTTTGATGATATTAGCTGTATTCTTGTTATGGGCCACATCCTAACTTAAGCTCCACAGAAGTTCTGTGCCTAGATCTCAATTTAGGATTTGTCCCAAAGATGTGTATGACTTGATGCTGTGGAACAGTAATTGAATACTATGCCTACTGGCTTTCTTTTGCAGGGCCCACCTCATAAGTGTGCATTATTTTTCGTAGATAATAGTGGAATAGACATCATACTGGGAGTCTTCCCATTTGTCAGAGAGCTTCTCTGCAGGGGAACAGAGGTAAGGAACCACACTGTCCACCCGCTAATATCTTGAAACGCTGTCACCTTCACCACCCCTTCAAATACACACAGGGTTTAATAAAACAAGATGACTGAAGCAAGATTTACTTTTTTCCACTTTATGATGTTTTTGGGGCTTTGACACCCTGCATTTGCTGTTTTCCAGGTAGTCCTTGCCAGCAACTCAAGCCCAGCTCTGAATGATGTGACAAACAATGAGCTGCAGATCTTGACTGAAAGAATAGCTGCAATGGATCCAGTCATACAGTGAGTCTTTAAGTCTTATCACTGCATTTGTGACTGGATAATGGATACAGTGGTCCTTTCCCACCATTTTCAATGTCATTTAATTTGTTTTTCAGGTCTGCTGTGAAGGAGGACAGGTTGACGTTAGTCCAGAGTGGCTCCAGCTCTCCGTGCTTAGACTTAAGGTTTGTTTTATTTCATATGTTTGAATTTTATTTCAACGTTACATACCTGTGTTAACTATGTTTAAAAACAACCTTACTGCAGGAATGTCCACCAGAGCTGTTGCCAGATAATTTAATGTTAATTTCTGTACCATAAGCCACCTTCAACGTCGTTTTAGAGAATTTGGCAGTACGTCCAACCGGCCTCACAACCGCAGACCACATGTAACCACGCCAGCATAGACCTCCACATACGGCTTCTTCTTCACCTGCGGGACTGTCTGAGACAAGCCACCCAGACAGCTGATGAAACTGAGTTTGCACAGCCGAACAATTTCTGCACAAACTGTCAGAAACCGTCTCAGAGAAGCTCATCTGAGTGCTCGTTGTCCTCACCAGGGTCTTGACCTGACTCCAGTTTCAGTGTTGGTACTGACTTCAGTGGGCAAAGGCTTAACTTCGATGGCCACTGGAGAAGTGTGCTCTTCACGGATGTGTTTCCGATTTCAAGAGTACCGGGCATATGGCGTTGTGTGGGTGAGTGGTTTGCTGATGTCGACGTTATGAACAGAGTGCACAATGGTGGGGGTGGGGTTATGGTATGGACATGTACCAAAGCTGAAGAACATGCGCACATCCAGGTACTTTCCGCAGGTGCTGGAGATTAGGCAAACTCATGGAAACCAGAAAGGAAAACGCCGCACACTGCTGCTCATGCTTCCAGGTGGTATTTATTAACAACGTTTCGACCCGTAGGTCTTCATCAGACATCCATATCCCAGGTGGGGGTGGAAGGTCCTATATATAGGGGCAGTACTCAGTGACATCACTTCCTGAAACAGGAGGTAATTCTTTTTATATTTATTATGTAGTTTCACAATATTAACATTCAATGGATCAAAAATATGATCATACACAGGGAATGTGATCAATATTTACAGTAATATACATACAATATTCAATTAGGATAAAAAAAACTATTTAGACATATTGAAACTATAAAAACAGTTTGAAGTCAAACTCCTCATTAAGGCCAAGAGGAGAGTGTGTTGAGCCTGTGGATCCAGACAGATTCCCTTTGAAGAAGTTTCCTCTCAATGTCCCCTCCCCTGCGTGACATCTTGACCATTTATATTCCAATGTATCTCAGAGAGCTAATAGGATGTCCAGCATGTACAAAATGATCAGCAACCAGATTTTTTGTCTCACATGTCCGTATATTGCTGCAGTGCTCACTGATCCGTGTCTTAAGGCTTGTACGGGGATTCCCTATGTAAGACAGACCACAAGGACATTTCAACATGTAAATAACATTGGTGGACATGCAGGTAAACAGGCCCTTGATCTTAAGTATTTGTCCTGTACGAGGGTGGGTAAATGAGTTGCCTTTGTACGTAAAGCTGCATTGAGCACATCGGCCACATTTGTAATTATCCTCTGGAACCTTGTGCAAAAGAGTTTCCCTTTTCTCTGGTGGGTAATCAGATTTAATCACTATCTCTCATGTTTGGGGGTCTTTTAAGGGGATATTTCAAAATGGATTTCAATTGTGGGTCAGTATCAATAATGTACCAGTTCTTATGGTATGGGCAGGCATAAGCTACGGACTACAAACACAATTGCATTTTATCGATTCCGGTTCTAATGCACAGAGATTCTGTGACAATCCTGCTATTGTCATGTCATAAATGTTTCGGCATGAAAATGCACTGCCCCATCTCACATCCCATCTCACAAGGATCCGTACACAATTCCAGAAGCTGAAAATGTCCCCGTTTTTCCATGGATTGCATACTCACCAGACATGTCACCTATTGAGCATGTTTGGGATGCTTTGGATTGACGTGTACGACAGCGCGTTCCAGTTCCCTCCTATATCCAGCAACTTCGCACAGCCATTGAAGAGGAGTGGGACAACAGGCCACAATCAACAGCCTGATAAACTCTATGCAAAGGAGATGTCGCGCTGCATGAGGCAAATGGTGTTCTCACCAGATACTGACTGGATTTCTGATCCACACCCATGCCTTTTTTTTTTAAGGTGTTTGTGGCCAACAGATGCATATCTGTATTCCCAGTCATGTGAAATTAGGGTCTAATGAATGTATTTCAATTGACTGATTTCCTTATGAACTGTAACTCAGTAAAATCTTTGAAATTGTTGGATGTTACATGTATATTTTTGTTCAGTGTAGTTACTAAGTGATTTCTTCTAATATACATGTTTAAGGTTATTCCTGTAAATATGATAATTTCTCTCCCCTCAGCCGTTTGGACAAGGTGTTGGCTGGGGTTGTGCGGGAACGCCACACAGACCTGGTGATCATCGAGGGCATGGGCCGGGCCATCCACACCAACTACTACGCCTTGTTGAGCTGCGAGAGCCTCAAGATGGCAGTCATCAAGAACTCCTGGCTGGCTGACCGACTGGGAGGCAAGCTCTTCAGTGTGGTCTTCAAGTACGAGGTGCCACCAGACAAAAAACCCACCACCCTGGATCATGTTCCTGTGATGCCGTCATGATCTCATCACTCTTTTTGAAGTCTGATTATGGGACAGGTTGAACTGTTTCAGGTACAAGTTGGAGAGGTCCAGCTAGCTGTAATGGGGTTGATTTCACCGACTCATGATGATTGATATGCAGATTGTACAGGGAGGAGTTTTTAAGATCAGTTTCAGTGGGCTTGGATTGATTTGAAAACTTGGCAGCCTATTTTAGCAAGGATGTCAAAACAGGGTAGAGTATAACATCGCTTAGTAACAATGTTTAAATGTCTTCCTTTTTTTGAATATACAACCGTACTTTGCACCATCTTGTGTTCTTGCAGATCACTGCCAAAATTCTAGTTATGGTATCAGAACAGACAAACTTGTCAGTGGTAGAGGTGTCCTCTTTGCAGATTGACTGTCAATGCAAGTGAGATCCTCTACTAACTGCATTTATAGACGGGTTATTAGTACCCTGTTGTTTACTCACAGCATCCCAATGGTTACCATGACAACATTCACCCTTTCAGTGGTGAAGAGATGCTTTGCGAATGCTGTGCTACCAGGGTAATTATAGCAATCTGTGGTGACGCTTCACAAATATATGGTAGATGTGCCTTGAGGTGGGAGTGATAAAAAAAGCATAGATTGTTCAAAATGCAACCAACCTGGTTTAATTTCTATTGCAGGAGAAACATGGATTTTTGTTACCAGGGGCTACATGAAAGTGGCTTTTCTATGGGTTTGTGTTCTGTCTTTCTTTCGAATCCCAAGATTTTCCTCCTTTCATCACTGCCACTAGGTCAATTGAGATTATTCACTTAATTGTGACGATAATTGCCTGAGAAGCTAAAATGTTACAGGGAATTTTGGGCACTTTATTGAGGGGTTAAAAAATGTAATTACAGAAGGTGGCAGTATTTTCATTTGAACATGAGCTCCTAACAACCAAATTAATGATTTGGATGTTCTGAGTTGTCAATCAATAAAGTTTATTTAAGGTAATTTTATAGCAAATGTTTAAGCTATCTTTTTATCAATAACATTATGTTGGCAGCCTTTGTAAATTCAAGGAGTTTGTTTGGGTTGAGATATTGCTGTCCAAATGTTTCCATGACTTTATTTGCTTAACCTGTGGATTGATATTGTGTGTTATCATTTGTAAATACATGTGAAATAAGTGTAAATATAATTAATTTGCATTACTTGAGTTCATGAGGACATTTAGGGAAATTATTGTTCTCTTTACAATCACTTGTAATTAAATGTGAATTTATTTTAAAGTAATGCAATTTCTCTTTTGTGTTTCTTGATTTTTGGAGGGTGGTACTTATGGAATTTTAGGGAGTTGAGGAGTGGATAACTGCTAGGATGCGAGGGAGTACAACGCACTGCTCTAGAATCATCAAAGCGTTTTTAGTGCCGGTGGCGCAATGTGAGAATGGAGTGCTGGTGTGTGTGGCACAGTAGTTGCTCGCTGGGGAGTCATACGCTTATAATGCACCGTGCCAAGCAGGGGGTCCTCCACGACATGCTGTGCCTCATCTTCTTCATTACCCCCTACTGCCACATGAACGGATGRCGGTTCTTAAGTTCTACAATATTCTTACACAAGAAGAAACCCAATTCTGTTTAGTTTCATTTTTCCTGCGAAATGATTTATTGATGTACACTTGTGTACACACTATTTGCGTACTACTTGTTTCAATGTTCAGTTCCCATTGCATGTAGGAAACTTTGATATAATTCACGAAGGTGATAATTGTGATCAAAGAAGGATTACATTTCGACAGTTTCTCACTTTACCGGCCAACACTGGCGACAAATTGATGTATCCTATCGCAAGCTCAGGAAACCTATTCTCATGAGCCTCACCTAATGGGACAAACGCTGACATAAATCCCCACATGAACGCGCATACGGTTACGCGCTTCCAGCCGGTGACTCTTCAAAAACCAGATAGAATCCCAACGACCAGCACACAGACGGTGAACGGAGCCTACACAGACGGAATTTGAGTCCTGTGCGCTTTATCAAACTATCGGTCATCCCATATGACTGAATTCCCTTTGCAATAATAGTCAACCTCAACGGATTAACCAACGCGGGTAAGGTCATTTGTCATTTTATTCAAGTGTTAAAGGTTCTCTGTCGCAATAACGAACTATAGCTAACCAAATGTGCCACCTGTATCATTCATTTTGCTTTAGATTGTTGCATTCAATAGACTACATCTTGTACTAGCTAGTGCATTAATAACACCCACTTGTTTCTTCTATAAAGTTATTAGGCTATATGAATGAACTCCACTGAAGGCAAGATAGAAACCATGGCGGCCAATTATTCTAAATTGAAAGAAATATGTGAAATTGTTTGCCTTTTTATTATACTCAATAGTGCCTTCAATATAAGTAATTGCTTAGTGGTACGTTTTATGATAATCATATCTGAACAAAACGATGTGTTCTGTTATTTGGCATAGGAAAAAAAATATTCTGTTTTTGTTCTGTATCAGGAAAATAGCCCAAAGAGTATTAATTAACATGTTAAAAGAGACAATCATATATTGCAATTATGTAGAGAGAGAGAGTGAGAGATTTTAGGTAGGCTGTCTCCTTGTGAGATCATGCATTTTATTAATCAACTGTAAGTGAATATAAAGCAGAGACAGTGGGTGTACAATATTTGTGGACTCATTAATAAGCCTGTTAATTAAAAGCAAGCCAATCAGTACGAATGTGAATGTGATCACTATGAGAACTGTGGAGAGACCTGATTGTGAAGCTCCCAAGCTCTCAATCTGGGGATCACATCCAGTCCACATTCACTATTGAGAGAAATTTCATAAAAATAATAGCAAACTCAAGGAAAATATGGAAAGATTAATCATGACTTTTTGGTAGCCTAACCAAGCATTAATTAACAAATGTTATTCCCCCATTCCACTTACGTAGATAACTTCTTAGTTCACTATCACTATGCTGCCTCTTCATATAATGGGTAGGCTAGGTAAAGCAGTGAGCTGTGCCAATATAGCAAATCTCCTCCATGATGGACTATATTGATGATCTACTAACTAGCGTGGCCACCATCTCCATGTCTTATAATGAGCGTTAAAGTGTGATATGCTGTCAACAGTGATCTTTTTGGGTTCAAGGTTGATTCAGTCTGATTGGTTGTTGTTGTGTTTTGGTTTTTGAACAGTGGACCCAGCTGGTCTCCTTGTGTGACATCAAATGAGAGAGAGAGATTCCACTGTCACTGTTCCAATTAACCCAGCCCTCGATAAATTCTCTGTCTCTGTCTCCGTCTCTCTGTGTCTCTCTGTGTCTCTCTGTGTCTCTCTGTGTCTGTCTGTTCTCTTGGCCTACCCTCCCCCTGTCTCTTTGTCTCTCCCTTGTCTTTCTCTCTCCTCTCAGTGGGATGTCTGTAGCTCTGTTCTCCTGGTGCTGTTTGTGTCTCAGAGCGTTGCTGGAACGTGTTTCTCTCTCTGCTCTGTGGGTATCTGGAGGAGGTTGCCCCGCTGTGAGTGTGTGTGTGTGCACTGAGCGTGCTCTACGGGAAGATAATGGCCACATTGCGGGATGTCTGTGATGTTGCTGTGCAACCGTGGCAATGTTCGATCTTGCCCCACATCTGTTGTACCTGCAACGAAATTGCCACAGAATCAGTTTGTGCCTCTTCTCTGCATCGGCTCACTTGCTGACAGATGGGCCTTCCTTATGGCTCTCATCACACTGAGCAGTTTCCAGGGGCTCAGCGGATAATGCTGCACACTCAGAGCTGCAAAAGCTCCCAGTTGATGGTATGAAATCTCCAATATTGTTCTCTAGAGAGCTGAAGAATTCAAACTGTTTAAATCAGCGGTCATAGAGCTCGCCAGCTTGTAGTCCTAAAACTCAGAAATGAGTTACCTCTGGTTCGTTCAGCTGTTCCTATGGGGAAAGAATAGAGTTTTGGGATAAACGCCGAAAAGAAGGTCTGAGATTAACACAAGCTGAAGAGATCTTATATGTTTTGTTCTATGACATATCAGTCAGTTAACATGACCTTTAGGAATTATGTTGCCGTTATGTGCTCAAAATTCACAAAAAGTGACTTTAGCTGCTGAAGATTATCTTATAGAACAAAACGTATAAGATCTCCTAAGCCCGTGTTTACCACAGACCTTATTTTTGGCATTTATCCAAAAATCCTACAAAAACTCCATTCATTTTCCCATAGGTAGAGTCAGTGCCTACAAAAAGATGCCATTACTATTGCTCTCTATTGATTGGACAGTTGAAATGCTACTTGCTGAAACAAATTTTTATAGTGCTTTCAGTAGCTTTCCTGAAGTATTTGTTGAGAAATCTGATGGAAATCAGACTTATGAAAGTTAAGTGTTGGTAAACATTGAGAACCTTATGTGTTAATTACATGGCAAACACCTGATGAACAGCATATTTTAATCGGCTAATAGATACATGAAGGCATCCATTGACGCTTTAAGTTTCACAAATGATTGAGAAATCAATCCTTTCTTGGGCATTTAAATATGCAGGCTATTGAATGATCTTTTTCTATGCCTTCTTATTTTGACTAGAGTGTACAGTTATCGCAGTGGATCACCAGCTGTGTTTACCACAAGACCTCACATTTGGTTTTGTTTTGGGGGTGGGGGGGGTTATTGGCATTGTTCACTGGGGGAGCAAAGAAAGGATGGTGAATTAGTCATGCGTTTCTGATCTGGTTGGTGTGAAGTCTGTTGTTCTCCAGTGAGCCGTATGTGATGGGGACAGGGACCAGAGTCCACCTGAGCCCAGCCACCCCCTCCCTTCCTGACTTCCCATTGTCCTCTCACTGTCACATTACACAGAAGGCACACACTCTGCAACCTGACGGAACACTGCTAATCAGGTAAATCATCTGATATAAATGTGCTTTTAGACATGGGGCTGTAATCTCTTTATGTAAACCCAGAATGATTCCGGGGGTTTTGGGGTCTTTGTTTGGTCGTTCTTCGTGGCCACGCTGGTTGCTAGGAGAGACAACAGGACAGGAGCAGATGGCTTCTGGAGGCTTGTGGCCCAGCAGGTGAAGTTATCTATGCACATAAAACAGAGTCCACTGCCAGCCCAGTGCCTTGTACCTCCACTGCTTCGCCTCACCTTGCCTCGCTGCTCACTACCACAGAGGCCCTCTTCAAACTATCATTTCAGCTGTGTCCATGATCTGTTGTAAGCTGGGCTTCTGTGAAGCATGTCGGGGCCTGATATTGTTGAGCACTGACCAATTGGTCATGGACCAGAGAGAGGTCTCAGATCTCAGTGTTTAATGAACCAGGCCTCAGAGGTGGCCCTTTGCACTCTGCTGCTAGATTTCCCATCATCCCTGGACCTCCCTCTGTCTGAACACGAATTCATCTCAATTGTTTTAACCCAGCTAGTGCAACTCATGATGTGCAGTCGTTCTACAACGTTCTTCAGAATCTGTGCTATCGTGGTTTCTTCTTCCTCAGTTTTTCAATAGGTTGTTCAATATGTTCACAGCTTTCCATGTATATAAACTGAAAGTACACCGCATACTGTATCCTACTCCTCCTCATGTGCTCTCAAAGCCCTCTCTGTCTTCAGAAAGAGTTTCACGCTTGGCCTGGCCCCCCTGGCCTGGCCACTTGGTTTTGCCCCCCTGGCCTGGCCACCGCCTCGGCGCCAGATGCTAACCCCTGCTGCGTCCTACCTATATCACACAGCGCTGTATAATACACTGTTTAGTAGGGGCTGCTTATCATCAGAAGATGCTGAGAACTCCACCCCAGAGTGTTCTATTTCCACCCCCATCCTGAGTCTTCTCAAAGGACCACCTGTTAACGGCTACATCAAAGGGCCAAAGGAGAAGGGGCTCCGCTAGGCAAGGATGCTCTTTGCCTCTGTGCCCCTCTCTGTTACCCACCGCCTTCCTTTTAAGGCGACAGGGCTATTCAGGCTCCGACTAGCAGTCCACTCCGTTTCTATGGAGGCACCCCTTTTCTCTTTATGTGAGAGAGAAATATTTGTGGTGCCATTCAATCAGGCTGCTGCTCAGCCTCTGTGTCTGCGCCCCATTATCTGCACACTCATTTCAGAGGATTCTGTGATCTCCAATATGAGTCTGGGCTCAGTCAATATGTACAGTACATCATGTGCATTTTGATGCTGTTTATTTTTTGGGACTGGTTGGTTGGTTCATTTTGTCAGCAAGGCCTCATGGATCTCACTACTCCAGAACTGAGCAGACCAACAAGCTAGAGTGTTTTCTAGAGATGCCATTTTTCTGGGAATGCTCTCTGTTCTATGAATAAAAATACCCTTCTCTACCACAGCTGAGTCAAATGTAGAGGGCTGGAGGATGAGATCAAGCCTGACACAACACTTTGTGTGGGAAATGGCACTGTACCTCTCTCTCAGACACACTGTAAGGTTATAGACGATAAAGGTCTCACCTCAGCAGCTACCGTCCCACTGTTGTTTGCAAACTGCACAGTGGGTAGAACTCCCTCCAGAGACAGGCAAGGGAAAGCAGTTTGTGTCTAATCCCCATACAGGCCTGCTTGCAATAGCACCACACATTCCCCTTGACAGCAGTTGCTTCTCCTCCTCCCCATAACGCAATCTCCTAGTCCTGGCCTGTTTTCAAAGCACCTAAATAACTCACTGTAAACCTCAGGGTGGAGTGTTTGAAAGTGTGTGTGTGTGTGTGTGTGATTGAAGAGGCAAGGCTATCGACCCACAACACCCCAGCAGCAGCAGGTCAATACTTCTCCTCTATAGATTTTCTGTATGGGCCGCACCGTCGTCTGTCTTTAACATAAAAGAGTGGCCTGCCAGGGGCAGAGCAGTCATGCTGCGTTGCCAGGGCGATGGATGGTCCAAACCCATCAGAGAGGAACAGAAAGCTCACCTTGTTCTCTTTTAATAAACAACCCAAATGAACTCACATGAACTAGACCAGGGGGTTAGAAACAAGGACTCTGACATTTTACTAGGACATCCTGAGTTGAATACAAATGAAGTCAGTCAGTTAGCTAGTGGTTATTAATCCTCAGGCCCCATGCCCATATTCTCAGAAAGTCCCACTGTACCAATCACCTTTTGATCTCCTTAGTGCGGTCAGTGGCAGTGCCACTAATTGGGTTATGTCATTATTTCTCAATCATATCGACCTCACACTTGATTCTTACTGTTATAATAAGTAGACAGGTGGGTTGGCGATGCAGCTCCTAGAGCCCACAGGTATACACAATGCAAGGCTGTGGTGGAGAACGGCTGAAGCATCTTATGATGAAGAGGATGTTCCAAGGCCAAAGACAGACTGGGAAATTCATTTTTACAACACATTTTTACAGCACTAAGGGTCTGTATGTCTCTGTCCTATATAGGCTCCTAAAGAGCCACTGCAGCTTATGAGGCTAGCACAAGAGGGTAATGATTACTGCTAGGACTGATGAGTGCTGCCGTAGCACAGCATCTGGGATGGTGGAAGGGTGAGTAGGCTATGATATGGTGGTACTGAGTGCTTCTGGGAACAGAGGATAAGGGAACAGCGTACTGTCTGGGGTCTTCCGAGGAGGATAGTGTGGCTGCCTGGTGGTGGACTCCATGGCAGAGGAGGATAGTGTGGCTGCCTGGTGGTGGACTCCATGGCAGAGGAGGATAGTGTGGCTGCCTAGGTGGTGGACTCCATGGCAGAGGAGGATAGTGGCTGCCTGGTGGGGACTCCATGGCAGAGGAGGATAGTGTGTTGCCTGGTGCGGACTCCATGGCAGAGGAGGATAGTGTGGCTGCCTGGTGGTGGACTCCATGGCAGAGGAGGATAGGTGGCTGCCTGGTGGTGGACTCCATGGCAGAGGAGATAGTTGGCTGCCTGGTGGTGGACTCCATGGCAGAGGAGGATAGTGGCTGCCTGGTGGTGGACTCCATGGCAGAGGAGGATAGTGTGGCTGCCTGGTGGTGGACTCCATGGCAGAGGAGGATAGTGTGGGCTGCCTGGTGGTGGACTCCATGGCAGAGGAGGATAGTTGTGTCTGCCTGGTGGGGACTCCATGGCAGAGGAGGATAGTGTGGCTGCCTGGTGGTGGACTCCATGGCAGAGGAGGATAGGTGGCTGCCTGGTGGTGGACTCCATGGCAGAGGAGGATAGGTGTGGCTGCCTGGTGGTGGACTCCATGGCAGAGGAGGATAGTTGTGGCTGCCTGGTGGTGGACTCCATGGCAGAGGAGGATAGTGTGGCTGCCTGGTGGTGGACTCCATGGCAGAGGAGGATAGTATGGCTGCCTGGTGGTGGACTCCATTGCAGAGGCTCAAAGCCACAGGCACTCACAGAGGGATATCACACCAATCAGCAGTGACTGATGGTGTGAAACACTATGTTCTGTAGGGATTATATAAAACATGACGGGGAGACAAGTTTGTCTACATACTGTATATTTGAATGTACTCTGGACTTTCTGAGAAGTATAGTTCACCTGCCCAGTCCATAGTGTGTTTGTGTCATCATAATGTAGCTGCTTCTGTCCATTTTGTCATGTAAAATATAGAATGAGTGTACTGAAAACTGTTGTATTTTTACAGCAGGTGGCTCTGTGGTTATAGATGATGTCTTCCTCCTGGTGTCTGCCTCTGGTTCTCCTGTTCTCCACTCTGGCTGTTTCACACAGCGCTGAACCTGGCTCCACACATGCCAAGAGGAGACTGGCACAGCCCTCGCCAGGCAGTGGCAATGCCCTCCAGTACCCTGATCAGGGCTTCCAGAGTCACGGGCATGGGCACGGTAGGGAGCGTGGAGGGGGGCATGGTGGCCAAGGGTCCCGCGGTGCCAAAGCCAGTTCTGGGGCTGGGCTTCTCTCCCGCAGGCCCCTGCACCCTGCAGCTCGGCCTGAGGATGATGGGACGGGTCTGGAGGGCCTGAACCCGGTGAGACTGGAGATGGGTCCTGTGGGCAGGGAGCAGGAGAAGGGTCGTGGGGGCTTCAGGAACCCGTCTCATGCCCGAGACAACCACCCTCTGGGGCCACGCAAGGGGAGGGGCCAGGGGCATGGGCACCACTTTGACCAGAGGAGACATGGAGGTCGAAGAGATAAGGGTCGGCTCACTAAAGGTGAGTCCCCAATGGATCTAGGGTTATCAGATAATGAGCCGTGAGCCTGTTAGGGATTAGTTCTCTATAAATGCCATATAAAGAGTTCTAAAAGAGCACAAATACTAATCAATTTAAAAACATTATCATAGTGTTAAAATCTGTGATTTTGTCATAGGGCATTGATAAATTGATTAAGTATTTAAGTAGTTGACCTTATACATAACAATGAACAAAGAAAATGTAATACATTTTTCTTGGCAACAGGGAAAGATCTTGTTAGGTGTATATAATAATGTCTGGCTATCCTTCACCTCCCTCACCCCTGTTCTGTCCTTCTCCCTCATTGTAGGTTTTCTCCCTGAGCCTGAGCTGGGCTCTGTTCTGAAGAACAGGGATCTGTCTGAGGAGGGATCTGTCTCCTCCGCCGCTGCAGCCGCCTCCCCCTTTCACAGATTGACCACGCCCACTGAACCCCCCTCCCCCATCTATGCGGTCTTTGGCTCCGGCTCCTATGCGGTTTCCACGGTGATGAGCGAGCATCTCCCAACGCTGCCCCCAGCCTCCACCAAACCCCAGGTACCCCATAAAGATATATGAGTGCTTATTAGAAATACCATTGTCAGTTGTGCCTCAGTGTTGTAGGGTTAATAGAGATACGTGTTCATGGTAAAGAAAGAGCGACTGTATTTCCTATTTGGAAATACCTAGGCTCCATAATGGGCTTAATGTATCACATAGCTCATTATTCATCTCAGGAAAACGAGGTAACAGGCTTTTTAAATTACCTATCAGTTGAGGGTGGCTGGAACATAATAGCCAATATGGTAGACTGGTCTCAAGGGTTTTTAGATATGATGGATATAGTTATGCTAATCTACATAACACATGCCTCGGGGTTCAAGTTCACACCATCATTGGTCAAGTAGTAGAACACCCTCTCTGTTACTGTCTGTGTTATTATGTATTCCTGTCTGGTAAATCCATGATTGAACGTCTAGGAGGCAATGGGCTCATTTGTATGAGGAGGGGGGTTGTAGAAGTGTGGTGGGCGAAGTGTAGCTGCCTGGCCCCTCCTCCTCATAGCCATCTGTCAGTCACTTTCTCCCAGCATGCTGCCTGCCATCACAGCGCTCACACACAGAGTTAGATATCTTCTCTGCTCCTCAAAAATACTCCTTCTCATCTATCATCCCTCTATTTATCACAGGATGCTATCAAACCACCAACACACTCATTAGACTGGTAAATAACAGTACTCTGCTGTTCTGGGGAGCCTACTCTTTGTCTGGTGTTTTCCTCTCCCACGCCCGTGGTGTTTTCCTCTCCCACGCCCGTGGTGTTTTCCTCTCCCACGCCCGTGGTGTTTCCCTCTCCCAGGCCCGTGGTGTTTTCCTCTCCCAGGCCCGTGGTGTTTCCCTCTCCCAGGCCCGTGGTGTTTCCCTCTCCCAGGCCCGTGGTGTTTTCCTCTCCCAGGCCCATAATTCCAGAATTACTGTAGCCCTGTCTGGCTTTACTGGCTTTACTGGCCTCTGTGAGTGTTTGATGTCTGGTCTGTCTGACTGCTTGGTATGCTGTTTACAAGCTGCCGGAGAACCTTGGAGACCGTGTGTATGTCTTTATTCAGGAGCTGTCAGATACCGTCCTGAAGTGGAAGCGATAGCCTCGCTTGGCGTGGACCTGGGTTCAATGACACAGGGATGCTGGGAGCGTTCTTAATTAATATTTGATTCTGGCTGCTGGCTAAATGAACAGCGAAACACTAATATCCCACATCTAATTCATGTTCCTCAATATTTCCTCGGGGTGAGACGGAATGAGCTGGGATCAATGTGCACCAGAAGCCTGGTTGGTCCAGTTTCTCTAGACATCACCAGGAGACCTCTCAATGTCAAATTGACTTCATAATAACCTGCTATTATTTTGTTAACACAGCCCAGAGGTCCAGAGGATATGCATTATGTAAAGAGTTTTGTTGAAGTTTATGACATATCGGTTTTGGCTGAGTAATCCTCAGAGGAGATTTTTTGTTAAATTTGACTTCCGCTTAAAATTGCTTCGGCTCAGGGTTTAATATTGAAGGACATTGTTGACAGTGTTGGTAAAATTACAGCTGTGTGATTCAGCACAGGCCTTCTCCTCTGACCAGTAGTAACACTACCATCTGATGTATGATGTATGTATGCTGCCTTAGGGCCATAAACAGTATAGTAGGTAGCCATGTCCTCAGTAGCCAACTGATTGCCTGTAAAGCACTCTGTGGTGTGAAGTCCTGGGTGTCCACAACTAACATGCTGTTTTATGGGCCAGGTGGCAGTGCACATTAACACCCCAACAGAAACATACTGGAATGTAGTTAGAGACCAATGGTGTGAGGCTGTAATGGGGTATTTTCTCTGCATTACAGAAGTCTGGCCGGGGGAAGATACAAGGAGAGGTGATGCCCACTCTGGACATGACTCTGTTTGACTGGACAGACTACGAGGACATGAAGCCAGTGGACGCCTGGCCATCCTCCAGGAAGAAAGGTCAGCACTTTAGATGTTTTGAGAAGATCCAGCTAATGTTAATGTTGGTGGAAAGTCACACATGAGTGTGTTCACTCCACCCCCCAAAAAACCATACAGATGTAGGATCTTAATTTGAGCCAGATTACTACAGCAGGAAAATAATCCTGCAGCAACGGGAAATCTGAATTATTATGTGGATTATAATTAATGGCCATTTTTGTAGGGGTTGATACATTTTCATGATGTGGAAATTACAAACTTCAGAATCCTTTTAAAACCTCAAATACACTACAAATGTAACATTGCCTGCATTGCAGGAAAGTTCTGCTGTAACAGGGTGATCATATTAATGTCCTACATTTGTAATGATCCCTTGGAATGTACTGAACACACAGCACAGAATAAACACGTTTGATATATCTGTTATTTCCTTGACATTGAAGTGTTTGCTTGATTGTCCATCTGTTCGTCTGAGCCTGGGTTGAATCATTCAGTCCAAGTACTTTATTGGCAATCTGTTGTTTGTTGTTTTGCATGCTGAAGATAAGCGGCGCAGTAAGAACCTGAGCAGTGGCAATGTGACTCTGGACACTGATGCCATCGAGCCATGTGACCACCATCTGGACTGTCTCCCAGGTCAGTGACTAAACTGTCGCACATCCACTACTCTCCTGACCCCTGATCTTTGACATCTGACCACTCAGGTCATGGTCTCCTGAAGGATCGTTATGATAAAGGCCATGTGACGGTTGAAACGTTTGTTTTTGAATTTACAACCAGAAGTCACATGGTTTCTCCCTCCATCCCCTCCTATAGGCTCCTGCTGTGACCTGAGACAACACGAGTGTAAGCCTCACAACCGGGGCCTTAACAACAAGTGCTATGACGACTGTATGTGCGAGGAAGGTGAGTAAGGGATGTATCAGGCGAAAGCCACAGAACATCAGAGAATTGGAGAGAACACAACCAACAAACAGTAGGTGATAAAGGTCTCTTTCTATATGTCAGTAGCCTGCTTATCCATCCTCTATTGTCCTATTACTTTGTCTAAGGGTTCCGTTGCTATGCCAAGTTCCACCGGAAGCGTCGCGTGACCAGGCGAAGGGGCCGCTGCGTGGTGCCAGAGTCAGCCAACAGTGACCAGGGTGCCTTCATCACAGTGTGAGGGGCGACAGACACACCAGAGGCCCCCACACACACACACAACACATTGAACATGACCACTCCCTCTGACAAAACAGACAGAACACAGGCTATACATCACCTGACAGTGATAGTTCATTCAGCATTTTCATACTACCAACTCATATCGTCTCCGCCACTTCAATGCCACAAAATCATGTACATGTACGTTAGGTCCAAAACAACAAATGTGCAGTGTCTGGTTATCTGTGTCCTGTACATATGAATGTCTTTTCTGAGAATTGATTGCCAATTGCTTTTCTACTGATAATGTTACACTACTCTTTAAAAGGTAATTAGTATGATAAGCAAAAATGTTTGTTTGAGTTTCCTTTTATATGTTTAACTATATGTTTTATTTATACAATACTTCAAACAGAACTCTCTGTCTATATTGTGTTTTTTCAACTTAATTGTATGTGATTAAATTCTTGTACAATGATGACGGTTGTCCCTAGTGTTCTTGAGTGTTGAGGGTTGATCTTTTGGGTGTAGGATTTAGCCATGTCAAATGTCCAGGACCTCATGTTACATCATACCACAGAGTTTCACATGATACAGAGCGAGCTATGGCTCATATGAGTCAGTGGGGGTTCATGTCCTTTGACCATTTCATGGACAGGCAGGGCAGAGGGAGGCTTGGTTAAGATTATTATCATTATGCTACCTCTATGCATTCAGTTTGTTTAGTCACGGGGATCAGGGTCTTTTATGAAACATTATACTCCATGACACCAGTGAGGATAATTCTTCTCAGCACTCTGTGTGGAGACAGATGTGAGAGTTGGTTCCAAAGAGCCACAGGAGCTCTGAGGATGGGGCTGTATGCCCCCTGCTCTCAGTGGGATGCTGTGTGTCAGAGCCCAGGGCCTCCTGGAGGAGGACAGATGCTGTCTCTCTCACTTTCTTTCCCTGTCTCTCTCTGCTCCTACGCAGGTGACCTTGATCCTCCACAGTCTCACTGCTGCATCCCTCTTTCACACTCTTTCTCTCTTGTCTCTCTCTTTCACATGGAGAAACAAGGTGGTCAAACAAAAGTTGAACCACAGATTGTAAAGAAAGGGAAATAAATGACATCAAGTGCATTGGTGAGTAAAGCATTAGCTCCCACTCCCACCACACAATTGCACCTGTATCAATATTTGATCAGGCAGAGTAAGTAACACTTGTCTTTTGTCCCAAACAACCAGCACACTGGGAGCACCATGTTGCTCTCACCCTGATTTACAGTCTTGGAATAAAAGCAGTAGTGATGTATTTTTTATAATAACCTCTGAGAAAGTGTTGTGCTACTGAGTGCACTGCTGAAACTTGGAAAGCAGCCAGTCGAATGATGGATCACACCCAGCCAAATCGTGGCAGGATACATGGGGAATAGCAGCATCAATAAGGGACCTGCCTAGACTGTAAAACAGCCCATAAAGCCTAAAGATAGAAAGGAATGGAGAATTGTTTAACACTTAGTGTATGAGAAGATGTTTCAGAGGAGTGTTGTGTATGTGCTGTCTATCACTCTCATGGGAGGTGACAACCACATATTCAATTAAATTCCGATTATTGACTTGGCTCCCAGGTGTAAAGCAAAATTACAACACAAATTAAAGTAATACATCCATCTGTCACAAACACCTCCCTCTCTTCCTATCCCTCCCTCCCCAGTCCCCTCTAGAGACAGAGGATACCTGACCAACGTGCAACGAGACAGATGTGGCTGTTTCTACGACATTTTGAGATTAAATACGTCTTTAAATTAAAATGACAGAAATTATACCTGCTTTGAATAGAAACATTACTGCATGAATTCTACATTGGTTACTGTCGCTGATGTCACAGAGGTCAAAGAGGTCAACAGGAGGTCAGGTCAGAGGTCGCACCTGCTACGGTTGGCCAGTGGCCATCTGCCATGTTACTGTCACAACAAATGGGTTCATTACCAGCAGGGTGCGAGAGGACAGACACCTTAAAAGAATTGGGGGACACTAACGATAACCAGGACTGTCTAATCCCTGTCACACCATTAGCGATAGTTAGAGGACTCAACTTGGTTTCTAAATAGTTTTAGCATGGACATTGCCACTTAAGGCTACCACAATTTTAAAGTAGTCAACTAGATGGGGATCCCTATGGGTTGGGAGCAATCAGCCAATGGGAAAATCTCAATTTCATCCTCCTCAAATCCCATTGAAGGAGAAGGTCAGAGGGGAGGGACCTCTGCCTTTCTCATCAATGGCTTTTGAGAAGGAGACAAGGAGAGAGGAGTATGAAATTGAGACCTTCCCATATATCAGAGCGAGACACACTCTTTTCAAGCAGCATCGATACAGCTATGACCGGACGTGATTTTCATAGCAGGTTAGGAGACCATTTTCGAAGTGGAGTGAAAAGAGTGTTTCTCAGATCAGAGCATTGTCTTCTTCTTCAAATTGGGTGCTATGGTTTCTAAATGGCTTCAAGCTATATCACCTCCATCTAGTGGCCACAATAAATTAATGACATACAAGATTTGGTTCAGGCCTCCAGTACAGCAGGTGGCCAGCCTGGTCTCATAGACTAGACGTAAGATAGTAAATGTAAATCGGAGACACTAAATTTATTATGATAAACTCAGCAAAAAAATAAATGTCCTCTTACTGTCAACTGTGTTTATTTTCAGCAAATTTAACATGTGTAAATATTTGTATGAACATAACAAGATTCAACAACTGAGACATAAACTGAACAAGTTCCACAGACATGTAACTAACAGAAATGGAATAATGTGTCCCTGAACAAAGGGGGGGGGGGGGGGTCAAAATCAAAAGTAACAGTCAGTATCTGGTGTGGCCACCAGCTGCATTAAGTACTGCACTGCATCTCCTCCTCATGGACTGCACCAGACTTGCCAGTTCTTGCTGTGAGATTACCCCACTCTTCCACTAAGGCACCTGCAAGTTCCCGGACATTTCTAGGGGGAATGGCCCTAGCCCTCACTCTCCGATCCAACAGATCCCAGACGTGCTCAATGGGATTGAAATCCGGGCTCTTCGCTGGCCATGGCAGAACACTGACATTCCTGTCTTACAGGAAATCACGCAAAGAACAAGCAGTATGGCTGGTGGCATTGTCATGCTGGTGGGTCATGTCAGGACGAGCCTGCAGGAAGTGTACCACATGAGGGAGGAGGATGTCTTCCCTGTAACGCACAGCATTGAGATCGCCTGCAATGACAACAAGCTCAGTCCGATGATTCTGTGACACACCGCCCCAGACCATGACGGACCCTCCACCTACAAATCGATCCCACTCCAGAGTACAGGCATCAGTGTAACGCTCATAGCCACAACAAATTGGAATTAGTACATATCAAACATATTGCAAATTCGTAACATATTGTAAGAATTGCAATTTGTGACATATCATATGAATTGTCATTTGTAACATATCACACAAAATGGTTTTTGGACATCCACAAATTAATACATACCTTAAGATATCATACTAGAGCATTGGGCCAGTAACCGAAAGGTTGCAGGATCGAATTCCCGAGCTGGCAAGGAAAAAATCTGTCGTTCTGCCCCTGAGTAAGGCAGTTAACCCACTGTTCCCCGGCCGCCAAAGATGTGGATGTTGATTGTGGCAACCTGCCGCACCTCTCTGATTCAGAGGGGTTGTGTTAAATGCGGAAAACACAATTCAGTTGAATGCATTCAGTTGTACAACTGACTAGGTATCCCCCTTTCACAATAAATGGAAGGAGGCAGATTTACCTTTACTGTGTTACATCTACCCCTGAGTTCAGGTTGCAAAGGCAGTAAATCACCAATTAGCTGTACACTTTTTTCAAACATAAAAGAAGAATCAAATTGACTACGTTACAATGCTGCTGTCACAGACACCATAATGCCACACATACAAAGATGAGACCTCTTTCCACCTCAATAGTCACGCCACAGCATTTAGCATCCAGTAACTGTCTCACTGCATGAATCAACACCCATACAAACGAATGGAGTTAGAATAAAGGATTTTCTATTGTTAGCAGTGCACCTCGGAAACAACTGTTACTTTACAGAGATGTACCTGTAGAGCAAAGGAGGCTGCTGAGGGGAGGACGGCTCATAATAATGGCTGGAACGGAGCAAATGGAATGGAATTAAACACATGGCAACCTTGTGTTGTATTTGATACCATTCCACAATTCCGCTCCAGCCATTACCACGAGCCCGTCCTCACACATTAATAATTATTAAGGTGCCACCAAACTCCTGTGCTGTAGAGATGCCTAACAGCGTGACACTGTATACTTTGCACAGCATAGTTTCATTTCTACCTCATTTGGATTTCATGAGGAGCATGACAAACTGTCCATTAAGAACCCATTTAAGGTGAGTTACAGAGAGATGAGATACATTAGCAATTCCCTGAAGCACTTGCTGTTCTGAGAGATCGTATTCTCTTCACGCAGGATCTGGATGTTATTATTAGATAGACCACCTCAGTCAGTGAGATAGGTTTAATGACCATCTGCAGAGAAAATGACAAGATATGTAACATCAGCCTGGTCTCATAGACTAGACGTAACATAGTACATGTGGTAAGATATGATATGTTGTGTTTGGTATTGTTACATAAGACAGATAGTTACTTCAGGCAATAACGAAAGTAGGGTGGTTATTCGGGCGTACAACACAACATCAAGCAACCCAGAGGTTGCGAGTTGGAATCTCATCACGGACAATGTTAGCATTTGAGCTAATTAGCACATTTTCAACTACTTACTACTTTTTAGCTACTTTTCAACTACTTAGCATGTTAGCTAACCCTTCCCCTAACCCTAACCTTAACCATTTCATCTAACTCCTAAACTTAACCCTAACCATAACCCTAACCCTTTAACTCCTCGCCTAGCTAACGTTAGCCAGCTATGTTACAAATTCTAGACAGCTGGCTAACGTTAACCACCTGGCTAGAATTTGTAACATATCATATGTCTACCGTGGGTTTGCAATTCCCTCTGCAGTTATGAGCTGATAGAATCATATTACCAACCTGGTCTTAGAGCATTTCGTATTATTATTATGTACGTAAATCCGAGACTCCATTTAGTATGATATGTTACATTTCGTATGGTATTTATTAATTTGTCAATGTCCATTACACATTTCGTATGATATGTTAGGAATTTCAATTCATATTATATGTTATGAATTTGCAAACGTGCAATATGTTATGAATTTCCAAAATGTACTATATGTTAAGAATTTGTCAAATGTATTATATCTTACGAATTCTAGCTAGGTGGCTAGATGGCTAACATTAGGTAGCTGGCTAATGTTAGCAAGGCTAGGGGTTAGGGTTAAGATTAGGGTTGGTGTTAGGGGAAGGGTAAGGGTTAAAGGGTTAAGGTTAGGTTTAGGGTTAGGGTGCACTAACATGCTAAGTAGTTTCAAAGTAGCTCAAAAGTATTAAGTAGTGGAAAAGTTGCTAATTAGCTATAATGCTTAAGTTGTCCGTGAAGAGATTCAAACTTGCAACCTATGGTTTGCTGGACGTTTACATTATATGCCCACCCATCCGTAGCAAAAAAGTAGTAAGTCGTTGAAAAGTTGCAAATCAGCAAAATATTTTCATGAAGAGATTCAAACTCACAACCTTTGCTTTGCTTGACATTTATGTTCTATGACCACCCATCCACTCACAACCATACCAAACATAACATATCATACTATTTTGAGTGTCCCGGATTCAATTAAATATTGAATTTATATTTACTATGTTAAGTCTAGTCTATGAGACCAGGCTGACGGAAGACACCTGGGTGGGAGACAGTGGAGAATAAAACCATCAGCAAGATTTTATTTGTCTTCTGTCCTGGAACAGTCTTTATAGACTCATGGGAACAACACCAGATATTTAACTTGTGATTTATGTTATTTTGAACACCTTACTTTTGTGACATGTAGCCTATGAAAAGTGGCCACTCTAACCAGTTCAGCCAGAATGCTTGTAATACATTTGGTATGTTTGAACATGAACATATTTTCCCATATTCCAATAAATAGACTGCCTACATGGTCTAATGTTTATGATAATTGATTTACAGAATGGTGACCAAGACCAAGCAGCTGATGCTCACGTGTTTTTTTTTTTGCAGTATGAAATAACGGGGGTGCAAAGGGTAGGTGGAAGGAGTCAGGCTGTTGTCACATGGTTTGTGTTTGCTGCCTGGTTAGTGGGAGTGGTTGAGACATTTTATGAGAGAAGTTGAACAGTTATGTATTAAATCTTCAGAAACCTCAAAAGTTGAAGGGGACCACAACATCTGCATTGCATTGGCCTGAAAATATGGAAATTCCTGCCGTAAACCTCAAGGTAAAGTCGGTTGTTAACATGTTTGCAATAGTTGTAAGTCATACATACAATGCTAACTTTATTTACACTGTTCTTACTTGATACGCACTTCGACATTATTTACATGATTTTATTAACGCATCACATCAGCCCGGTTACAGTTACAGGAACATAAGCGCTCTGTCATTGTAGTCTAAAAAATAGCAACAATTGTGTAACAATCTTCTCCCTTCTATTGCGTGAAATGACTCAGTCAGGGCTTATCACGAGATGCTGAATTCGTGGTTAAACTTCTCCAATCAATTCACGTTCTTAATTTATTGTAAATCACTGATCGTTTAATGAAATGTCAGGCATCCGTTATCAATTCAAGTGGAGTTGACGCAAATTGCCTCATTGGGCACAAAAAATGTGAAAATCACGTGTATGATGTTTACTTTCTTTGTCCCCACAGGCCATAGTACTAATGCACTGGCTACTGACCATCTGGTGAGTAAGTGGGTGGGTTGGCTCCTCTCAAGGGTTTTTCATACACCTGTGGAATTTCGCTTGTATCCGACTCCAACTGAGGAAAGTGGTCTACATGGTTCACTTGTGTTGCGTTTTCTCTATGGATGGCTGCACAAACATAATGCTCTACCTGAAGACTTCATAGTTACAGTCAGTCACACAAGAGGTGGACTTTAACCACAGGCTGATAATGGACTATTTCTCAGCTACATGCTTTGCCTCCAGAGTTTGTCAAATACAATTTGGAGATTTATATTAGGCCTACTCTTTTAGAGACGCTAGTGTATGCTGAACATTTGGAAGTGTCTGTTGGTATTTTTTACTGTGTGTGGTTCCTAGGGGCTGCATGGCCTGGCTACCCCCCTCTTATGCCTGGGGGAACTTCAGTGTCTTGGCTGTGGGTGTGTGGGCCATCGCTCAGAGGGACTCCATCGATGCTGTACTTATGGTGAATCACTTCCTCAAACTCCTGTACCATCTCAGACAGAAAATGCCAAAGAATAACCCTCAATTACACACATTACATAAAATGACATCGGAGCTCCAGTCCGCCCACATTAGTCGCTGCTCAACACCATAGTTTATCATGGCGTTGAGTTTAGTCGGCTAGCTATCAATAAGAATCATCCTACCTCATCAGGCTCTTATACTCATTTGTCTAGTTTCTCCATCTGCATTTCTCTTTCAGTTTCTTATTGGGATTGCAGTGACAATATTGACGGACATCATCCATTTTGGGATCTACTATCCGCTGGCCGAGGGTCTAGCAGAGAGGAACAGGGACACATTCCGCTTCAGTGCGGGCATGGCCATCCTGGGCCTGCTACTCAAACCTGTCTCTTGCTTCTTCGTCTACCAAATGTACAGAGAGCGCGGAGGAGATTACAATGTCAACTTTGGTGAGTAGAGGCAGCAGTTTGCAGTAGGGCTAGTTACTCACTAACCATTAGTTTGCAGTAGGGCTAGTTACTCACTGTCACTTCTAATGGTTAAAATAAGTTTTTGGGGTTTGTAGAAATAGTCTCAGGACTATCCCTGGACTGGTATGGACAAAGTCTGAAGCATGGTGGGATGTGATATCATTCTAGTGCCAAGGAGTTGTTGAGAGGAAATAACATTCTCCAGGCTATAATCTTGCCTGGGCTGTTTTATGTCGTTGGCCATGAGAGGATTGTAGTGCACAGGCTGGCTGCTCAGAGCCTTTGTGTAAAACTGTAGTGCAGGCAGATCAAACCAGAGTCAAGCTAATTGAGTTACAGAGACGGTCACAAGACAAATGCGCCTGAGACACCCACTAACTAGTGGACCATCCTAGCCAGGTCACATATCATCGATTAGCAAAATAATCTGATTGGAGTTCCTCTGTCTTTCCCAGCTAATTGGAAGAATACAGTAAAGGACAATTAGAAAGTGGAATCTATAATGGCAGTGGCAGAACCCATTCCCTTCTCAACTTGATCTAAGTCAAACTGAGATGTTAGCACAACACAAGTCCTGGGTGTTTTTGCAGAGGTTTGGTGACTGTTCTCAAAACCTACTGGAACAGGAATGGCATGTTATGTTGCCCCGTAGAGCAGTAGGACATGCCTGAAATCCATTTGAATGGTGTGTCCATACTAGATAATTTGATGGTTCTGTCAGGCCTTGTTACCCTGAATAGACAAAGATATGTTTTGTCAAAAGTTGTATAAGTTGATCAAGCCAATTTGACTCCCATGTATATTCAAATAAGAATAGAGCATTAATGAAGTTGACTTGGCTGTGGTAAAGTTGAATGAAGCACAGCAGGGACATGTGACTTTGATTGGAAACTAGGTGATTAATATAGTTAATGTTCTTCTAAGTTTTCAAGGTCTCTTTTAAATGCTCTCTGATTGCTTGACATGGGGGGGGGGGCTCTGGGATCAAGGTGGCGTCCTGCAGTGCTATACACAAAGGAGAAGGCAATCAAGGTGTGTGTCGATTTAAAACCATTTAACGCTGATAAGTACAGGACATTATGTAGAATTACAGTACCAGAAGTTAGTATTTTGATTGGCAGTCATAAAAACACTTCTCACATTACTTTGCCCCTTGACATTACTTACAAGAAATTAGGCTGAAGTCTATTTCTTGTACCAGCGTTTCTATAAGCATTCAAGTGCAAAATGGCTGCAGTGCATCACCCTTCTACATTATTACACATGATAACAAAGTAAACCATTTATTTATTCCACTTTCATCAAAAATATTAAAGGTAAACTCAACAAAATTACATTGCCATCAGCAGCACTGCAGATATTGAGACTAGATGCAAGACTTCGCCCTCACACACACAGTATCTGTGAACGTGCATGGGTTCGCTTCACACTGTTCGCAGCATGGTAGCCTGGGCACCAAAACAGAGAAGTTGAACCTCGCACTTCAATGCGCTCAGTTGTTGTGGAAATTGACCAACTATGCTGTTTACTTTCTGCATCTACGTCATATCTTAGTCTAAATTTAAATCAGGGCACAAAACCCTGTTATAGTCAGCTTTCGTCTTCCCATACCAAACATCCAATTGTCACCATTTCACTAAACCTCACACTGTCGCACTACTAGTGATTGAATGTTGTCTTTAGCTTTCTGTCTGTGAGTGGAAACAATCCTCTGTCTTGTCTGTTGTATCTCTGTTCTGACCCTGTTTGCGTTTTGTCTCCACCTTTCCCCCTTCTGCTGCTTGCCTCTGACCCTCAGACTTAGACACCTCAGTGGACAGTCGCTGCACCACGGATAGTGCCGACAGTGCCTTTATCGGCCGCCGCTACTGATCCTCATCTTCTTTTTCATCATTCCTTTATTTCCATCAATCCTCCCCTCACACAGGAAGTAAGGGAAACTGCTGGGCTGAAGAACTATAGGCATGCCTCTACTTCTTGTCCTGTTTTCTGACTGTCCAGTCTTACCTCTTGCCACATGACTCCAGTATCTGTGTTTGTGTCCTATCATCCTCCTCTGCCAATCACACATCTGCTTGTCACTCCTTCCTAAAATTCTGAAAGTGACATCTGTTTCACTCCATGAAAATGATCTTTACATATTCTTGCTTGATGTTTGTGCTTTTGTTTGATTTAATGTTTTTATGACTTTACGAAGTAAATAATATTTGACTGGATCTATTTATCAGAATAAGGTTGAATATTTAAGGTCATAAATGGATGATTTGAGATTTTAACAACTTTGTGCACTTATATATCACGGTGTTGGACTTTCAAAAATTTATTTATGCAGACATTTTAAAGTAATATTTTTAATAAACGCTATTTAAGTGAAAATGCTCAATCCATTTTTGCGTCAGTGTTTTCGTTATCTGATTTTCATTATCCATAGTGGTTGAACGCTAAGGTTGGCTCTTATAAGATTGATCACATGTTGGGCACTCAATTTCTATGTTCCCAGGTTTGGTTTTAGGCAGCCATTGGTATTCTGTCTGAGTGACCATACAGGACTGGGCGACTGTTCAGTATGCACTAGTGGTTCATCATGAGTGAATACTGCAGCCTGTAGGATTATCCCCACATATTTCCTCTTCAAAAGTGTGTTCTAAATCAAGTTTGTTTGCGATGTGGTGTTTTGAAGGGACTCTCATATACAGGGGTTTCAGTGTAAACAATTCCCAAGGAGTTTGGCTTTGTAGATATCCATTCCTTTTATCTCCTGGGTGGTGTTCTGTTCCTCCCTTTTCATTCTCTATCATTTGACTGTGGGTCACCTGACTGTGGTAGTCACACACACAATCATAGCTGTGTTAGTGAGTCCTGCAGCTTGGTGTCATTGAATGTAATTCAATTGTAATTTGCCATTTTCTGTATGAACGTTCAACCTTAACATGGAGGTTGATGTTGGGTTTTATGTTGAAACAATGATAAAAACATTTGACAGTTTAATGTTCTATGTATCAGCTATATTTTGAAAGATCTCTTGTCTCTACACAGCAGGCTTCCCCAGTGTAACACGAAACAGAGATGCTTACCAGTCCATTGACCAGCAGGACCAGTCCACCAGCTCAGCCAACCCCTTCAACCAGGCCGAGGGCACCAAGCCTGGACCACCACACTCCTACTGAGATACAGCACTCACTTTATTCTCTTGGAATTACATGGTGTCATGAAGACATCCATAATGTTTTTCCATATGTTTTTTTTCCTTTCATATGGGTATTTGTGAACTGCAAAAGACCTTTTGTCCTGAGCTTTATTCAATCCCTTACCAGTAATGCCTCGTTCTAAATACTCACTGTCATGGTAAAATAATATGATCTGCTTACTGTATGCTTGATGCTCAGGGTAATGTCACATACCTTGGACACAAGACCAACACTAAAATGAGAGAAATGAAGTTTTTGAATTTTATGGTGTAGTAATAACAGGGGGATAATACAGAATTATACAGCGGAGTTTGCCTGCCCTCTTACCAATATCTACCCTGTCCTAAATGCTACTATATTTCTTACTTTATTTAAAAGATGCCTGATGAAAGGTCTGTGTTGTCCTAACCCTTGAAGATGGACATGAGTGTTTACAACAGTATTATTGCCAGTGTTTGGAATAACCAGTGCTCTGGTTTTGTGTTATTTTTAGCAAGCCTTATGTTAGTGTTATTTTTAGCAAGCCTTATGTTAGTGTATCATAAGCTATTCTCAGCACCACCATCTACTCAAATCAAAACATATTGAAGATAATGTCAAATAGAGAGGTTAATGGTGGTGCAGTTTGTAAACCCTTCCATTTGACTATTCATTTTAACACAATCCTGTCAGACATTTCCAGTTTTACCTCACAATCTGACTATGTGACAGAGCATTACAGCTTTCAGGGAGGACTTGTATCTCTTTGTTGTAAAGTGAAATATAACCCTCTAATGTTAGATCCTGTTTCAGGATCAGGAGGGTTTTGAAAAGGTCAAGATGTAGAAAGCGTGCAAGTCATTTGGTCTGCAACGGTTCTTTGACATTCTTTATTGAAACTAGTTCACTGTGAGTATACTTTTAAAATCAGTATTAAGAATGAGAAACTTTCTGCCTTCTATACCTTACAGGTAGGATTTACCTCTGAGCTGAGAGAGAAGCAGATGCCTGTTACAGCCTAGTAAATATGAACCAGGAAGAACAACTATATTCCTGGTTGTGATTTGCATAGTTTTGTCAGTGTTTAACAGGGCACATTCCTTGTAAAATGTTAGCACTTGTGTCCTCAATCATTCCAAATGCATATTTTTTTTTTATGTACCTGATCAATTTTGTAAGATTTGTGTCTTTGCCTTTCATGTGTAAATGCCCTAAAGCCTTCGTCAAAGAACACTACTCTTATCTTTACACTGACTGTGAAGCAATTTTCGTGAACAACTGTGTTTGTCCCAGCAGTGTTGAGTTGTTCTCTTGAGAAAATACAGACACTCTTTATTGATCTGAATGAGTTACAAGCCATATTGATTTGAGTAACATGGGTGAATACCAAACATTCACAACCTTGAAATTCTATCCACAAGTTAATAAAAAAACTACAGCTCTGACATAATTTACATTTTTCATGGAGTGTTTTATTGAAGTATTATCCAGGGTTGAGAAAAATATGCATAATGTACTTTAAAAAAACGAAATGCTGCAGTACTTGCACTTACAACCAAATGCTATACCCTTGCACTTGTCTATGAAAACACTAGACAATTAAACGGTTTTCTACACTTAACAAAAATATTAATGCAACAATTTCAAAGATTTTACTGAGTTACAGTTCATATAAGGAATTTAGTCAATTGAAATAAATTAGGCCCTAATCTATGGATTTAACATGGCTGGGAATACAGATATGCATCTGTTGGTGACATAGACCTTAAACAAAAAGGTAGGGACGTGGATCAGAAAACCATTTAGTATCTGGTGTGACCACCATTTGCCTCATGCAGCACGACACATCTTCGTGTGAAGTTGATCAGGCTGTTAACATTCAATTATCTGGCAACAGCTCTGATGGGCATTCCTACAGTCAGCTTGCCAATTGCACGCTCCCTCAAAACCTGAGACATCTGTGGCATTGTGTAGTGTAACAAAACTGCACATTTTAGAGTGGCCTTTTATTGTCACCAGCACAAGGTCCACCTGTGTAATGATCATGCGGTTTAATCAGGTTCTTGATATTCCACACCTGTCAGGTGGATGGATTATCTTGGCAAAGGAGAAACTAACAGGGATGTAAACAATTTTGTGCAAATTTTTTGAACAATACGCTTTTTGTGTTTATGGAACATTTCTGGGATCTTTTATTTCAGCTCATGAAATATGGCACCAACACTTTACATGTTTTTATATTTTCGTTCAGTGTAAACAACAGATCTTTTACATTTGTCTTTATATAAGACAATACAGAGCACTGTTTCTACAAGGTGCACACTACAAGACAACATGGCTATTGTTGGTTAAGTTGTTTCCATTGACTCTTTATAGGAGAGCCTGTCTGGCAGGAATTATAATAGAACCCACTTGAGCTCTTCTTAAACATATTGACAATTTATAGTGCTGTATGATTTTCAAAGTAGTGTCGTGGAAATTCTTACACAGGGACACTCGAAGTCAATCTTAAATGAATCATCCTTTATTTGTCAGGCCGCTGGAGAGGTTCCAACCAACTCAATGCACCACATGTCAATCAGGAGTTCTGCTTGGGCAGTCCCAACAGTTGTCTTATATACGGCTATTCACAGACAACTTATATTTGCATGATTTAGCATAATTAATTAATCATTACAGTTTTTTTTCATTAATGTGACCGACCAATACTGGTTCATAACATGTGACAGACCAACACCTCACGAGGCTTCTTCTCTCTAAGCTGAGACCTTGAAACAGATATCTTTCTTTCATGCCAAATTGCAGATACTGATAAGTGAGGATTCATTAAATTAGTCACTTGTATGAACACATAAATTGGCTATTAGAACAGCACATGAATAGAACACAGAAATTAGTTATCAGAAAAGCACAAACATTAAAATTCCTTTACAGTACTTTTTATTAAGGTGACTCCTAAACAGGCTTTACCATATCATACATCTCCGTCATGCATCATAATGATGTTCCCACCATGTCCCTTCCTTTTTCTTCTTCCCTCTCTTTCAATCTGTCTCTCCTCTCAGACAGGTCTCTGATAACCTTGGCACTGCTCTTCCCTGCCAGGAGCCACTCCACAGCCCCACCACTGCTTTGATTTATCAGAGTAGACTGGACAGGACACTGATCTACCTTGGTTTACAGCCCTGACCCTTTTACACTCAACTGTATTTATTCTGTCGGTATTATATTTAATACATTGCCAAAGTAGATTTAAACTTGAAAAATCTATGAATAATTTATTAATTGGCTTTTGGTGAGATTTCACTCTGGTATGCAATTCTTCTGCTACTGTTAGTTTACCAAAGTTACTGTAATCTTCAGTCATTTTGGTAATCAACAGAAAATCTATGGCACTCTATTGTAACTTTAGTCATTTATACTTGAATAACTTATTTTTCAGAATTATTCATATATAGTATTCATTTTTTACATCTGTCTCCATATTTTCCATGAATTTCTAGTAGATAGACCTTATGGTTCAAGATAAATTAGCCTAATTAATGAAAAAAAGCATCTAAAATCAACAATGGCATTACTTTCAATTAACTCTGCAACTCTTCAAACTATTGACATAGTAAAATAAATAAAGTTGTGTAAAACAAATATAAAGGATATTTCATGCTGAAAACCTCACCCGAGACCCACTCCAATTTGCATACCACTGCAACAGAACGACAGATGATGCAATTTCAATTGCACTTCATATTGCCCTCTCCCACCTGTACAAGAGGGGAATTAACAATGTGGGAATGCTGTTCATAGACTACAGCTCAGCGTTCAACACCATAGTTCCCTCCGAGCTCACCACCAAGCTAGGGACGCTGGGACTGAACCCCTCCCTCTGCAACTGGATCCGGAGGGTGTTAATGGAAGCCTCTCCAACATAATCCAAGTAGAGTCTAGGGCAGCTGTCTAGGCCACTTACTTTTTTCAATCTTTACTAATGACCTGCCATTGGCTCTGAGTAAAGCCTGTGTGTCTATGTATGCTGATGACTCAACACTATACACGTCAGCTACACTTAATAAAGAACTGCAGTCAGTTTCAGATTGGGTGGCAATAAATGAATTAGTCCTAAATATTTAAAAAACTAAAAGCATTGTATTTGGGACAAATCATTCCACTAAACCTCAACTAAATCGTGTAATGAATAATGTGGAAATTGAACAAGTTGGAGTAACCCTGGATTGTAAATGGTCATGGTCAAAACATATTGATGCAACATTAGCTAAGATGGGGAGAGGTCTGTCCTTAATAAAGCGCTGCTCTGCCTTCTTAACAACGCGATCAACAAGGCAGGTCATACAGGCCCCAGTTTTGTGTTGTAGATATGTGATAGTAGAGTAGTGGCCTGAGGGCACACACTTAATGTGTTCTGAAATATATTGTAATGTTTTTAAAATTGTATATAACTGCCTTCATTTTGCTGGGCCCCAGGAAGAGTACCTGCTGCCTTTGCAGCAGCTAATGGGTATCCATAATAAATACAAATCCTGGACTTCCTGACAGGTCGGCCCCAGGTGGTGAGGGTAGGCAACACCACCTCCACCTCCACCTCGCTGACCCTCAACAAATCAAATTTTATTTGGCGCATACACATACAAGGGGGCCCCTCAGGGTGCGTGCTCAGTCCCCTCCTGTACTCCCTGTTCACTCATGACTGCACGGCCAGGCACGACTCCAACACTATCATTAGGTTTGCTGATGACACAACAGTGGTAGGCCTGATCACCGACGAGTCAGTCTACAGGGAGGAGGACAGAGACTTAGCAATGTGGTGCCATGACAGCAACTTCTCTTTCAACGTCAGTAAGACCAAAGAGCTGATTGTGGACTATAGGAGAAAGAGGTGAGAGCACGCCCCGATCCACATCGACAGGGCTGTTGTGGAGCAGGTTGAGCGCTTTAAGTTCTTTGGCGTCCAAATCACTAAGGACTTAACATGGTCCACACACCTGCACAGTCGTGAAGAGGGTACGGCAGCACCTTTTCCCCTCAGGAGGCTGAAAAGATTTGTTATGGACCTTCAGGTCCTCAAAAAGTTCTACAGCTGCACCATTGAGAGCATCTTGACTGGCTGCATCACTGCTTGGTATGGCAATTGCACCGGCCTTGACCACAAAGCGCTACAACGGGTGGTGCGGACAGCCCAGCATATTACTGGTGCCGAACTCCCTGCCATCAAGGACTATACCAGGAGGCATCAGAGGAAGGCCCGAAAAATTGCCAAAGACTCTAGCCACCAAGGCCATAGACCGTTCACTCTGCTACCATTCTTCTCTGCAGATCCTCTCAAGCTCTGTCAGATTGGACGGGGAGTGTTGTTGCACAGCTATTTTCAGGTCTCTCCAGAGATGTTCGATCAGGTTCAAGTCCGGGCTCTGGCTGGGCCACTCAAGGACATTCAGAGACTTGTCCCGAAGCCACTCCTGCATTGTCTTGGCTGTGTGCTTAGGGTCGTTGTCCTGTTGGAAGGTGAACCTGGCTTCCGTCTGGCCACTACCATAAAGGCCTAATTGGTGGAGTGCTGCAGAGATGGTTGTCCTTCTGGAAGGTTCTCTCATCTCCACAGAGAAACTTTGGAGCTCTGTCAGAGTGACCATCGGGTTCTTGGTCACCTCCCTGACCAAGGCCCTTCTCCCCTGAATGTTCAGTTTGGCCGGGTGGCCAGCTCTAGGAAGAGTCTTGGTGGTTCCAAAGTTCTTCCATTTAAGAATGATGGAAGGCATTGTGTTCTTTGGGACCTTCAATGCTGCAGAAATGTTTTGGTACCCTTTCTCAATCTGTGCCTCAACACAATCCTGTCTCAGAGCTCAATGGACAATTCCTTCGACCTCATGATTTGTTTTATGCTCTGACATGCACTGTCAACTGTGCAACCTTTTATAGACAGGTGTGTGCCTTTCCAAATCATGTCCAATCAATTGAATTTACCACAGGTGTACTCCAATCAAGTTGAAGAAACATCTCAAGAATGATCAATGGAAACAGGATGCACCTGAGCTCAATTTCGAGTCTCATAGGAAAGGGTCTGGATACTTATGTAAATAAGGTATTTCTGTTTTATATTTGTAATACATTTGCAAAAATGTCTAAAAACCTGTTTTTGCTTTGTCATTATGGGATATTGTGTGTAGTGTGGCAAACCTATTCAAGGTTAGGAGCATTTGTCACAAATTAAGTGGGAAACTGTCACCAAAATCACCAGAATGAGAGTTCTTTCGAACAGGACAGTACCTGTGTGTTTGTTTCTCCGTCCGGGTCCACCCAGGCTGCAGGCAAGGTCAAGGATAGCAGGGTTCGATACACGAATCGGTTTCTCGGGAGGTCCAGGTCCAAATGCCAACAGGTAAGTCCAAAACAGTCCAGCTCATACACGGTAAATCCAGCCAATATATATCGTCTATTTCTCTATGGTTCACAGATCCTTCCAGCCCTCTCTCCCTCTTCCTGGTTTGTCTTGACCCTTTATCTGTGGGTCGGCCCCACCTTCTGAGGGTTCCCCTTGCCTCTGGGAATTGTAGCTTTGGCAGTCGGCCATTTTGTGATCTTTAGTTCTGATCGGGGTGGCCATTTTAGTGATCGGGCAGAGCCCGTTTATTAGTTCTGCTCTCACATATCTGCCATTTATCACTCGACCCCCTTCTTTGCCACAGTAGATTGATGAGGGAAACAAATAATTCAATCCATTTTAGAATAAGGCTGTAAGGTAACAAACTGTGGAAAAAGGGAAGTGGTCTGAATACTTTCCAACTGCACTGTATCTTCCTCAAGTACCTTGAACCTCTACACATTGATCTGGTACTGGTACTCCCTGAATATAGCTCCATTCTTGCATATTTTATTTTATTCCTCGTCTTAGTTACTAATTGTTTTAGTTTTTTTATTTCATAAAACTCTACATCATTGAGAAACGTTCGTAAGCAACAATTTCACTGTGAAGGCTACACCAGTTGTATTCTGTGCATGTGATAAATACAATTTTATTTGATAAAGAGTAAAACGGACAACTAGAAAAATCTCAAACTAAGTTTTTTTCACCCACTGGGTCATACAGCTGCAAAGACAAGGTATGATTACACAAGCACATATATTTATAATCTCCTAATAGGCGAAGTCAACTCCTTACACATGTAGACAGCCAATTCATCTCTGTTGCTAGGCAGGAACTTAATTGGTTCATCTCACTGGTGTAGTCATGGCCCTTTCTGATGCTAGAACCTTCGTGGGTGTGGAAGTGTATGTGTGTGAGATATAACTGTAGTTGGAGGATCGTTGTGGTGGGACCCTCTGGCCCCCTTCCCAGAGGTTTCTTCTCACTTCATCTGTGTTACCCAGGATCGCTTCTCAGGACCGTAACCCTCCCCATCCACAAGATACTGGCAACTGGAGAGGATGTAGGCTGGCACAGTGTAGGCTGGCTGTCCCGCTATCATGCGAGGCAGAGGTGGAGGCTGACTGGCCGGAACCAGAGGACTGAACACCACAGGCTTGAGTCTGGAGATGTGGAAGGTGGGATGAACCCTCATGGACCGGGGAAGACGAAGGCAATAGGCCACTGGATTGATGCACTGTAGAACCTTGAATGGCCCAACGTACCGGGGTGCCAATTTCCTAAATTCCACGCGTAGGGGCAGATTCCTAGTAGACAACCAGACCCTCTGGACTGGATACAGGAGAGAGTGAGAATGGCGATGATGGTTGGCCTGTCGTTGAGCCCGAGCAGAGGACCTCAGGAGCACTGACCGAGCCCTCTTCCAGGTCCGGCGGCAAAGAGAGATGAGACGTTGACTGGATGGAACCGCCACTTCAATCTCCTGATCTGGAAACAGAGGTACCCGTACAACACCTGGAATGGTGACAGGTCGGTGGAGGAACACTGGAGAGTGTTGTGTGCGTACTCCAACCAGGGAAGATGCTGACTCCAAGTGGCGGGGTTGGCGGACACACAGCACCATAAGGCGGTCTCCAGATCCTGGTTCACCCGCTCCGTTTGGCCGTTGAACTGAGGGTGATAGCCGAAAGATAAACTGGCTGATGACCCCAGAAGGGTACAGAACACCCTCCAGAATCTAGAGGACACTGGGGGCCCCGGTCGGAGACGATGTCCAGACGAAGTCCGTGAAGGCAGAAAACATGCTGAATGACTAGCTGAGCAGTCTCACGGGCAGATGGAAGCTGAGGCAGCGGAATGAAATGTGCTGCCTTGGAAAAGCGGTCCACAATGACCAGGATGACAGTGTGGCCCTCTGAGGATGGAAGGCCCATGATGAAATCCATAGAGAGATGAGACCAGGGTCGAGAAGGTGTTGGCAGAGGATGAAGAAGCCCCAGAGGCTGCTGACGAGGAGTCTTGTTCCGGGAGCACGTCGGACAGGCAGCCACGAAGGTCTGAGTGTCCGCCTCCACCAAGGGCCACCAAAACCTCCTCCTCAAACTCTAGCGTTCACTGCCCTCCTGGATGAGAGGTGAGACACGACGAGTGAGCCCACTGAAGTACCTTGGACTGTGCCCCAAGAGGAACAAAAAGTCTGTTAGAAGGACAGCCATCAGGAACTGCCTCCCTACTTTGAGCCTCCCTCACTACAGTCTCTATACCTCAGGACACCAGTGTCGTGTCTTTGGCTATGCCGGATTAAGTGTTATGACATGCTATTCTATAAAACACTTTCTCCGTAATTAATATTACCTGATTGAACTAATCATGTAAATGTAATTAACTAGAGAGGAGGGACACCACAAAATAATATTTATAGAGCTGTTATCTTCCGAATAAACTCTTAAAGACCTAATCATATTTTACATAAATAGCAGTCAATATTAATCGTCATCTTATTCAGTCTCATCTGAAAGTTGTAAATTCTTGGTTATCTTCACGAACCCTGGCTAACAAGTTGAATCAGCAATACAAAATTGGGTTTAATTATTTATTTACTAAATACCTAACTAATCACACAGAATCACACATACACAATTAAATCATCACTTGATTACAAATTGCCGTCATAAAGGAAAACGTCCCTAGCGGGCGGAACAGATATGACAGCTTGTTACACAAAGGAAAAGGGCTGGGTTTGAGTGAAAGAGCGGGAGACTGGAACAGAGGCGAAGCTGTGCTATCGTAAATACAGTATCTTATGCATTCTAAATTACCGCCCATTTGGAAAAGGAAAATGCAATAAATATTTCAAGTAGGTTGGTGGTAGGATGAAGAGCGTGGTGCCAAACCGAGTCCTCTGTCCTTTGAAGAATGTCTCTGGTGGTCACTGGATACGTTTGTAGTAACGTCGTTGTGTAGTAGACGAGATACTCTGACTGTCCTTCCTCACCTGCGTTTGTAGCAGCTGTTGCTAACTCAACGGTAGGAGGTATCACTTCTGTAGTGAATAAGATTTCAAAGTTCATACCAGTCGCAAACAATGCTCATGCTGATGTGTGGCTTCGTTCCTGTAGTTTTATCTGGAACCATTCTGACATGGGATCGTCACCCTCATATCCTCGGAAACAGATGGTTATATTTTTGTCAATGGCTTATATGTGGAGGGAGAGGGTGTGTCTGAAAAGTTATATACCCATGTCTTCTTCACAGGGGCGGGCCACTGGTTGAGCAGAGGCCCAAACTTATGAAAACCCAAATCTCTCATTTGGAAGCTAAAATTACATTAATCTCTTCACAAATAATTTTCATATTCAAACATTTGAATTAAACAACAATTCCATATGAAATCCGATACCTCGGATATTTAGACTTTTCACAGTTAGAGTTTATGTTTTATTTTTTTATTTCACCTTTATTTAACCAGGTAGGCTAGTTGAGAACAAGTTCTCATTTGCAACTGCGACCTGGCAAGATAAAGCATAGTAGTGTGAACAGACAACAACACAGAGTTACACATGGAGTAAACAATAAACAAGTCAATAACATGGTAGAAAAAAAGAGAATCTATATACAATGTGTGCAAAAGGCATGAGGAGGTAGGCAATAAATCGAATAATTACAATTTAGCAGATTAACACTGGAATGATAAATCATCAGATGATCATGTGCAAGTAGAGATACTGGTGTGCAAAAGAGCAGAAAAGTAAATAAATAAAAACAGTATGGGGTGAGGTAGGTAAATTGGGTGGGCTATATACCGATGGACTATGTACAGCTGCAGCGATCGGTTAGCTGCTCAGATAGCAGATGTTTAAAGTTGTTGAGGGAGATAAAAGTCTCCAACTTCAGAGATTTTTGCAATTTTCGTTCCATTGTCCATTTCTATTCATTGATGAGAATGTGTCAGAGGGCAACCGAACTGACATAATATACCTTAAGTACCACCGCATATGTTCAGTTGGTCGGATTACCAGAATATAGTTAATTTCCCCCCAACTTCTGATGTTCCCAGAATCTCTATGTTAACCAAAGGGGCTTTCTAATGTCACATCAGTAGAGTAGGGAGAGGAACGGGGGGGGGGTATTTATGACTGTCATAAACCTTCCCCCAGGCCAACGTCATGACACCAGCGTGAGGATGAGCGACTTGGGGATGATGGATCCAAGTGGCCGATCCTCACTGGAGCTGGGGAACTGGTGAGACAGGGCTTCCGGCTTCATGTTCTTAGACCCCGGGCGGTTAGATAACGTGAATCTGAACTGAGTGAAGAAAAGAGCCCAACGAGCCTGTCGGGGATTGAGGCGTTTAGCCTCCTGGATGTAGGCCAGGTTCTTGGGGTCTGTCCAAACCGTTAAAGGATGTTCCGAACCCTCCAACCAGTGCTGCCACACSTTCAAAGCCAGTTTGACCGCAAGCAGCTCCCGATTGCCGACATCATAGTTCCTCTCCGCTGGAGTAAGACGTCTGGAGAAGAAGGCACAGGGGTGAAGCTTTTGGTCTTTAGCCGAGCACTGAGACAGAACCGCACCCACGCCAACGTCAGAAGCAACCATCTCTACCACGAAGGGAAGAAAAGGATCCGCATGAACTAGAATGGGTGCAGAAGAAAACCGACATTGCAGGTCCTGGAACAGGTCCAGCTTACATGCCCAGCCGAGCCCTTGGTGAGCGCTGTCAATGGCGCAGCCACAGAACTAAAGTCTCTCACAAATCTCCGGTAGAAGTTAGCAAAACCCCCAAAACGCTGGACCTGCTTGACAGCGCTGGGCTGCAGCCAGTTGACCACCACTTCTACCTTGTAGGAGTTGATCCGTACACAGTCTTGAGACACAATTGTAATTGTTTTTAATAACCTGCCCAGGGACTGCTGTTGAAAATTAGCCGGCTGGCTAAAACCGGCACTTTTACTGAAAAGTTGATTAATGTGCACTGTCCCAGTAAAAATAAATAAACTCAAACTCAAACTCAATGAACACCAGGAAGGAGATCTGAGGAACGTGAAACTCACAATTTTCAGCCTTCACGAACAAGTGGTGAGAGAGGAGTCTTTGAAGGACCTGGCGTACATGCTGGACGTGTTCAACCATGGACCTGGAGAAGATGAGGATGTCATCCAGGTATACAAACACAAACTGGTGAAGGAAGTCGCGCAGCATGTCATTAACCAGGGCCTGGAAAATGACTGGAGCATTAGTAAGTCCAAACGGCATGACACGGTACTCCATAATGTCTATTAGGGGTGTTGAACGGTGTCTTCCACTCATCTCCCTGTCTGATATGCACCAGATTGTACGCGTTTTGTAAGTCCTATTTTGAAAAAACGTAGCTCCCTGGAGTCTCTCAAAAGCTGATGACATAAGAGGCAAAGGGTAACAGTTCTTGATGGTAATGTTATTCAAACCCTGGTAATCGATACAGGGACGTAATCACCCATCCTTCTTCCCAACAAAGAAAAAGCCTGCTCCTGCAGGTGACGTGGACGGCCAAATAAAATCCATAATATAACTGTTCATGGCTGCAGTCTCTGGACCTGAGAAGGACAGCCCCCCTCTCGGAGGAGTAGTGCCAGGCAGTAGGTCGATGGCACAATCGTAGGACCTGTGAGGAGGCAGTTCGCTGGCCCTTTGTTTGCTGAAGACCTGACCCAGATCCCAGTAATCCTGAGGTACACGGGAAAGATCAGGCTTGTCATCCCCAGCCAGGGGAACTGGAGCATCGGGAGCCACCAGATGAGCAGGACCAGAAGGATGAGGAGAGAACTACTGGCAGGTGAGCTGGCATGAAGGACTCCATCCCAGAATCCTTCCCGAGGGCCAGTCAATTTGAGGATTATGGAAAGGAAGCCACAGATGTCCAAGAACCAGGGAAAGCTCAGGAGTCCACCAGATGTAACTGGATAAGCTCCACATGGTAATCCAGAAGTCGTAGCTGAATAGGCATGGTGAGTTGCTTCACCTTCCCAGACCCTAGGGGTTGACCATACAGCGCAGTGACTGACAACGGAATGTCCAGCTTAGTGAGAGGCAGTTCCTGTTGGTGAGCCCTTAAATCATCCGACAATGCCTGCAGCCACGCCTCATGGTGGCCAATCACAGTTCCATGCTGGGTGAGAGCCGACCGTAAATGGTGGAGTTCGGCATGTTCCTCAGACTGAGAAATCTCTGCTGGGTCCATTGTTGGCTTAGGTCTCCTGTTACAATGATGCTTGTACGAACTCGAACCAAGTCACAGAGAAACACAGCAACCAGAGGTAAAGGTAAATTCAGCTCTTTACTTAAAGTCTTGACAAAAACAAGGCAACAGCACAAGAGTGCACTAAACAAAAMATAAGCCCTAAGCACAGATACAAGCAACAGAGGAACCTAAATAGCAAGGCAACCAGGTGTTCAGAGAAGGTAATCAAAACCAGGTGAAACCAATAAGTAATAATTAGGGTAACCTGGAAACCAGAACACAAGGCAAGGGTGCCCTCCAGCGGTAACCCAAGGGAACAACAATCAAATAAATGGAACCTGTGACAATCTGTTGACTTGACCTCAAGCTGAATTCCTCGCTTCTCCCTAGTTTCCGCAGCTGGCCTGCCTTATCAGAGAATAACTATTGCCCTTCGCCTCCCTCCTTAGAAACATGGAACAGAATATGAACTTTCTGCACATCCCATTTTCTCCCTCAGTAGCTTCCATACACCAAGTCTCTATTTACCATTCATTGAACCCCAACATATAGATTCCTTATACGTGTAAAGTAATCAAAAAGTTCTAGTCTGGTAACATGAATAAGGATATTTCAAGCTAGAATCTAACAATATTAAACACCAATATTATTCACTAAGTTGATTGTTTATATTTAGGATCATTTGTTACAGCTTAATCATTTTATTTTTTATTTATCTTATTTATATATTTCATATATTTTACATGTGATAAGGCCACACAGAGGGCCAGAGATAATTACAGATACCTGTAATAATCTGAAGTACCCAAAAGGGCCAGGACATCTGTTTAACTTCTTATGGCTGCATCCCGCTACCGGGATTGATATGACAACAGCCAGTGAAAGTGCAGGGCGCCAAATTCAAACAACAGAAATCTCATAATTAAAATTCCTCAAACATACATGTGTTTTATATCATTTTAAAGGTAATCTTGTTGTTAATCCCACCAAAGTGTCCGATTTCAAATATGCTTTTCAGCGAAAGCACTACAAACGATTATGTTAGGTCACCCTCAAACCACAATAAGCACAGCCATTTTTCCAGCGAAAGATAGCAGTCAGAAAAAGCAGAAATAGAGATAAAATGAATCACTAACCTTTGATTATCTTCATCAGATGACACTCATAGGACTTCATGTTACACTATACATGCATGTTTTGTTTGATAAAGTTCATATTTTTAACAAAAAATCTGAGTTTACATTGGCGCGTTACATTCACTAGTTCCAAAAACATCAAGTGATTTTGCATAGCCACATCGTTTCAACAGAAATACTCATCATAAATGTAGATGATAATACAAGTTATACACATGGAATTATAGATATACCTCTCCTTAATGCAACTGCTGTGTCAGATTTCAAAAAAACTTTGTTGTTAACATACATCTTGAATAACGTTCCAACCGGAGAATTAGATTGACTTCAGATGAGCGGTGGAACGGAGGTCCTCCTCATGTGAACGGGCATGTGAAAGCATGGTCAGCTCGTGGCAGTGATTACTCATTCCTGTCTCCTTCGGGCCCCCTTCACATTAGAGTCATCAGACAAAGTTCTATTGACTGTTGACATCTAGTGGAAGCTGTAGGAAGTGAAAACTCATCAATATCTCGCTGTAATTTCAATGAGAGCTTGGTTGAAAATCTGCCACCTGAGAAAATATTCAAACAGGAAGTGGAATTCTCAGGTTTTTGCCTGCCATATGAGTTCTGTTATACTCACAGACATAATTCAAACAGTTTTAGAAACGTCAGAGTGTTTTCTATCCAATACGAATAATAATATGCATATATTAGCAACTGGGACTGAGGAGCAGACAGTTTACTATGGGCACCTCTGTGCACCTTTCATCAAAGCTACTCAATACTGCCCCTGCAGCCATAAGAAGTTTTAAGACCTTCAAACAGGTCAACAGTCAGATCCTCAAAAAGTTCTACAGCTGCACCATCGAGAGAATTCTGACTGGTTGCATCACTGCCTGGTATGGCAACTGCTTGGCATCTGACCGCAAGGCGCTATAGAGGGTAGAGCGGTCGGCCTAGTATATCACTGGGGCCAAGCTTCCTGCCATCCAGAACCTCTATACCAGGTGGTGTCAGAGGAAGGCCGTAAAAATTGTCAATGACTCTAGCCACCCTAGTCATAGACTGTTCTCTCTGCTACCGCACAGCAAGCGGTACCGGCGCGTCAAGTCTAGTTCCAAAAGGCTCCTTAACAGCTTCTACCCTCAAGCCATAAGACTGCTGACCAGTTAATCAAATGGCTACCCGGACTATTTGTTTATTATCTATGCATAGTCACTTTACCCCTACCTACATGTACATATTACCTCAATTACCTGGACTAACCTGTACCGCTGCACATTTAGTTGGTACCGGTACTCCCTGTATATAGCCTCGTTATTGTTATTTTATTGTGTTACTTTCTTTCTTACTTTTTTTTTTTAGTAAATATTTTCTTATCTTTATCTTATTTTTCTTAAAATTGCATTGTTGGTTAAATTGCATTGTTGGTTACCTACACCTGTTGTATTTGGCGCATGTGACAAATAAAATGTGATTTGAATTGATTTGAGATGTGCTAGATTGTGATAGATTACATAAAATCCTTGAACGATGCCAAAATTCTGGTAGTTTACTGATAAACTTCGAAAGTAATATACCCTCCCTTTGCAACCCTAGTTGTGAGTGCCTTTCTTCTTCTTCCTCCTTCCTCCTTTTCTCTTCCTTTCTTTCTTTTCTCTCTCCCCTCTGTGAGAGCATCTGGGAGAGGTCTTAATTAACGAGTAACCGATCTGTTAATGATTCATTCCTGCTGAGCTCCTAACGAGAACGGAGGCTGATGTCCGGGAGGAGGAGGAGAAGGAGAATGGGGAAGAGAAGGAGGAGGAGAGCAGGGGGCTGGCAGCCCCAACGAGCTGTTGATTAATACAGGGGCTGCTGGGCTGTGTCTCCTGAGTCCTGCATGGCGCCCTGCTGGGTTGACACATCCTCAGGCACACACACCTGTGATTCCTCCCAGTCAAGGACACGGCGACTGGCTTTGTTGTTCTGAGCATTAAAAAGAGGTCTCATTGCATTAGAAATAATCCCCCAGAGAAGCTTTCTGTGAGTGAATTCTCAAGCCATAAAACTATGGATTTTCAGCATTGTAGAAAATGCGTCATCAGTATTGAATCGACCATATTTATACTCGTTTTAGCATTACTTTGGAATTTCGTAAGTATTCTGTGTAAAAGAAGAAGGAATGACAATGAGGCTGTTCCCTAAAGAAGATAACTAACCATGCACACCTTGTCAGCCTCACAGACAAGGCATACAGTATTTACCACTACGCATGTGGTTATTGTTAGGAGGGGTCAATAGGTCCCTCTTTTCTCTTCCTACTTCCTTCCATACTGCAACACTCAGAGGCAGATAGAAGGGAATCAAGAGAAGGCCAAGGTTCCAGTGTATTATCTTGAGCTGTAACACACTGCTATATTATGATGTATTTATCTGTTCTCCACAGGAGTGTGACAATACTCTAGCTGGAGAAAGGCCTTCCATCACTCCTCTGTGTGTGAGTGACCCAAACGATGTGTGTGTTACTGCCCTGGTGTCAGTGGATCCAGTGGGATTCATTGTGTGGGCTGGGCACTCTGTTCTTGACACTCTGTTCCATCAGAATCTCAGCTCCTAGTCAGAGCCCTGGTGACAGAGGACAGTATGACCTTCACAGAGACAGGGGTCAGATTAGAAATCCTATGCTGAAAGACAACCTTCAATTATACAGCTAAGAGACAGGGACTAGTAAAGGAAATTGACTTGCATTAACATGCATTGACATTGTCAGTGAGTGTGTGTGCGTGCACGTGTCTGTGCGTGTGTGTGCATGTTGAGTGGCGATGTGTGTCTGTGAGTGTGTACGTGAAGAGGTTGGTTTGGTGCTAGTGAGATATGTTTTTTCCTTAAAGATCAACAATCCCATTGGACTACTCTCTCTCCCTCTGACCTTTTTACATGGCTGCCCCTGCACCTGTCACCGTGGTGATGAGGGCATCAACATTGATTCCAATTACTGTCCAACACTGGCCATCAGGCTGGGATCAGTCACGGCTCGTCAACATCACATCCTCTATAGTGGACAGGGGATGAAATACGGTTTGGTTTAGTGGCCTATATCCCAGAAAATGTATGGGTTCTGAGGATCATTTTGGTCCTTTAACCTCTGTCGACTTTTCCAATGGATTTGTGCAATATTATAGGATCATTCTGTCATGCATGTACACAACTGTAAAGGTTACAGGAGTCTGTGTTTAAGGCTGTTGCAAGAATGATCTGAAGCACAATAACCACCAGTAAGTGTGTAGAGAGAGGAAGAGGAGCCAGTGGTTCAATGAGGGGAGATGATATACGACCACGGGGAGGCAGTGGAGGCCCAGAGCAGTGGCACAGCCATTTTTTTCTCTGCTGTCACAAATGTATTTTTAATGAGTGTGTGCCCCTGACTCCTCTGCACTGCACAGGAAAGGCCCTGTTCTTTTCTGTAGGGCCAGCCTGACCCTAATACTTTCTGAGAAGCAGCAGGGCTGAACAGACCCAGACCCACATACTGTAATGGAAATAACCTTCAGCCTCTGCTCTATAGAAACATCCATCTGCCTGTGTCCTGGTTTTACTGCATAATTATTATAATACTTTTTTTTGTGAAGGGTTCAGATCACAGATAGGATTTTTTTTCTCAAAAAGTACATACAGCCCATTAGGAAAGTATTCAGACCCCTTGACTTTTTCCAAATTGTGCTGTTACAGCCTTATTCTAAAATGGATTAAATACAATTATTTCCTCATCAATCTACACAAAATACCCCTTCTCTCCCCCGGTTTTTTTTGGGGAATTCTTTCCAGAAATACCTTATTTACATAAAGTACCAGTCAAAGGTTTGCACACACCTACTCATTCAAGTTTTTTTTGTTATGTTTACTATTTTCTACAATGTAGAATAAAAAATTATGAAATAACACATATGGAATCATGTAGTAACCAAAAAAGTGTTAAACAAATATATTTTCTATTAGATATTCTTCAAAGTAGCCACCCTTTGCCTTGATGACAGCTTTGTCCGTAGAGCTCTGAGACGGTATTGTGTCGAGGCACAGATCTGGGGAAAGGTACAAAAAATGTCTGCAGCATTGAAGGTCCCCAAGAACACAGTGGCCTCCATCATTCTTAAATGGAAGAAGTTTGGAAACACCAAGACTCTTCCTAGAGCTGGCCGCCTGACCAAACTGAGCAATCAGGGGAGAAGGTTCTTGGTCAGGTTGGTGACCAAGGATCCGATGGTCACTCTGACAGAGCTCCAGTTTTCCTCTGTGGAGATGGGAGAAACTTCAAGAAGGACAACCATCTCTGCAGCACTCTACCAATCAGGCCTTTATGGTAGAGTGGCCAGATGGAAGCCACTCCTTAGTAAAAGGCACATGACAGCCCACTTGGAGTTTACCAAAAGGCACCTAAAAGACTCAAACCATGAGAAACAAGATTCTGTGGTTTGATGAAGACTTAAGTATTTGGCCTGAATGCCAAGCGTCACGTCATGAGGAAACCTGGGACCATCCCTACGGTGAAGCATGGTGGTGGCAGCATCATGCTGTGGAGATGTTTTTCAGCGACAGGGACTGGAAGACTAGTCAGGATCGAGGGAAAGATGAACGGAGCAAAGTACAGAGAGATCTTTGATGAAAACCATAGCGCTCAGAACCTCAGACTGAGGCGAAGGTTCACCTTCCAACATGACAACGACCCTAAGCACACAGCCAATAGAACGAAGGAGTAGCTTTGAGACAAGTCTCTGAATTTCCTTGAGTGGCCCAGCCAGAGCCCGGACTTGAACCTGATCGAAAATCTCTGGAGAGACGTGAAAATTGCTGTGCAGCGACGGTCCCCATCCAACCTGACAGACCTTGAGAGGATCTGCAGAGAAGAATGGAAGAAACTCCCCAAATACAGGTGTGCCAAGCTTATAGCGTCATACTTAAGCAGACTCGAGGCTGTAATCGCTGCCAAAGGTGCTTCAACAAAGTACTGAGTAAAGGGTCTGAATACTTATGTACATTTGATATTTCCATTTCTTTATTTTTATACATTTGCAAAAATGTCTAAAAACTGTTTTTTGCTTTGTCATTATGGGGTATTGTGTGTAGATTGAAGAGGGGGGAAAACGATTTAATCAATGTTTGAATAAGGCTGTAACGTAACAAAATGTGGTTTAAAGTAAAGGTGTCTGAATACTTTCCGAATGCACTGTGTGTAAAGAAAAGAAAAACAATAGAGAACAAATATTATAAGCATTATTTGTCCTGTCTGTCCCATTTTCCCTCTCCCTCCCCCTTCTTAGTAAGTGCGACCAATCGCTATTCCCCCCTCGCTCCTTCCCGCCCTCAGGTCATTCCTGTTTCTATCCACAATATAAGAGGGGGATATTATACTGAACAAAAATATCAACACAACATGCAACAATTTCAAATATTTTACTGAGTTACAGTTCATATAACGATATCAGTCAATTGAAATACAGTAATTAGGCCCTAATATATGGATTTCACATGACTTGGAATACATGCATCTGTTGGTCACAAATACCTTAAACAAAAAGGTAGGGACGTGGATCAGAAAACCATTTAGTATCTGTGCCTCATGCAGCACAACACATCTCCTTCGCATAGAGTTGATCAGGCTGTTAATTATGGCCTGTGGGATGTGGTCCCACTCCTCTTCAATGGAGACACACACACACAGGTACAGCCACACATACACACACGCACTCTAAACACACGTACGTTGTAAAATTGTTGTATGGTGGTATTATACATTATACATTTTGTAATGTGGATATTTAGTGGTGTAATAATGTTATATTATGTACTGTTTTATCTTGTTTTATGTGTGATGGAAGTGCCTTAATGTGTTTGCCTTAATGTGTTTGGACCCCAGGACCCCCTTGGCAGCAGCTAAAGTGGACCCTAATAAATACAAATACAAATAAATACAAATGGCTGTGCGAAGTTGCTGGATATTGGCGGGAACTGGAACACGCTGTTGTACACGTCGATCCAGAGCTTTCCTAAACATGCTCAATGGGTGACAAGGCTGGTGAGTATGCAGGCCCTAAAAGAAATGGGACATTTTCAGCTTCCAGGAATTGTGCACAGATCCTTGCGACATGGGGCCGTGCATTATCATGCTGATGAATGGCACGACAATGGGCCTCTGGATCTCGTCATGATATCTCGGTGCATTCAAATTGCCAACGATCAAATGTAATTGTGTTTGTTGTCTGTAGCTTATGCCTGCCCATACCATAATCCCACCGCCACGTTGGGGCACTCTGTTCACAACCTTGACATCAGCAAACCGCTCGTCCACACAACGTCATACACATGGTCTGCGGTTGTGAGGCCGGTTGGACGTACTGCCAAATTCGATGAAACAACTTTGGCGGTGGCTTATTGTAGAGAAATTAACATAAAATTATCTGGCAACAACTCTGGTGGACATTCCTGCAGTCAGTATGCAAATTTCATGTTCTCTCAAAACTTGAGACTGTGGCAATGTCTTGTGTGACAAACCTGCAAATTTCAGAGTGGCCTTTTTGTGCCCCCAACACAAGGTGTACCTATGTAATGAGCATGCTGTTCAATCACCTTCTTGATATGCCACACTTGTCAGGTGGATGGATTATATTGGCAAAGGAGAAATGCTCACTAACAGGGGTGTAAACAATTTTGTGCAGAACATTTTAGAGAAATAAGCTTTTAGTGCGTATGGAACATTTCTGGGATCTTTTTTTCAGCTCATGAAACATGGGACCAACACTTTACATGTTGCATTTATATTTTTGTTCAGTGTACTTACTGGTGAAGCAATTACTTTCAAAGGAATATTTTGCACCTAGTAGCCTATGTTGTGGACCTTATTATACAGATAAATATTCAAAAGACATGTAACAAAAAACAAAATACACCAGATAGAAATGTACAGTTAAATCTTTATTGAATTCAAAATGTAATTGTGTGCAATCTATGTTTACCTGGTACGAAAAGGGACAAGGAGGATTCAGGGGGAATGGAGAATAAGAAAGAAGGATGGAAAGAGGGTGGTACAGAGAGAGAGAGAAAGATGCAGAGAGTAGCCTGCTGATTTCCTGGTGGTGGAAAACCCTGGAGCATGCTGCTGACACTTTATTAATGTGCTGGAGGAGAGGACAGGGAGGAACACGAAGGAATACATTTACTAGGCTGTGCCTGTGCCTCGGAGGGATGGAGAGAGAAGGAGAGAGGGGGGACCGGGGGAGAGAAGAGGTGGCAAGAGAAAGGGGGAAGGGATGCCTGCCTGTGCCTTACATACATTTCACCAATTTACCACTTATTCTTGGGTAAATTAAGGAAACCTGTCAATACTCATCTCATTTCACCATGATTAATGCACAGGTTACATGCACATTAATGCATTATACAGATGACTGCACTTTACATTTGGACTGTTCTATTTGTTGGTGTCACACCAGAACTATCTATGACCTCCTGAGAATGAGGACCAGCATAACCAGATAGGTACATTCCCTTATGTAATGTATATGACAACTAGTGATCATATGATACAAATACAACAATTGGTTTTAGAACCATACAATCAGACAGACTTGTCCATTCAGGATAACTCACAGCATAACAGCATATTACAATTTCAGTAATATAGACTAAGGAAGCACTCTTCCTCTGTATGCTATTGTAGGTCTGAACCATGCATTGATGATTGAGAAATGGTAGTCAGTCACTTCCTCAGCATAAAACTCAAGATCCTTCATCCATTCAGTCCATAATGAGAGGTGAGTCCTTCAGATTGATCTTTTCATGTTGAGGAGTGAGATCGGAGGGGATTCACCCCCCTCTCAGTTTGTCCATTTACTCTAGTTAGTGAGTCATTGAGTCCAGTTAGTGAGTCATTGAGTCCAGTGCGTGTCAGTGTGACTGCAGTCCTCTGAGACCTGTTTGTCTAAGGGATGACAACTCCTCTATGCCAGGAAATGTCACCATTAAATGTCAGGAGCGGCTATATGAACAGAAGAAGAGATCACATGCTGTCTCTGCCCTGTTGTGTGTGGGGGCCAGGGGCCTATTTAGGCACAGAGCTGGGGACCACACAGGAGGGGGCAGTCTAATATGCTGGCATCTCATTGTGGCTGGCTGTCTGCATTCCTGGCCAATGGTAGTCGATGGTCTTGATGGAAGCTGTTGTAGAAAACTCAATCCAAAGATTATGCAGAGACTAATTTATAATTATAGTAGTGAATCTTTAATACATACGGGCAGCTGTAAGGTAGATCCGTCTCTGATCGCAGTCAGAGAGCTCGAAGAGTAAATGGTTACATGTCCCTTATATCTATCATATTGCTATATATACAATCATATTGTTTACACAACAGTTATTTTAGACAAGCAACAGTTCCAGAACACAATGGCCTTCTGTTAGGGTGCAGTGATAACAGGAGTCTATGAAATGCATAACATCACAGTCTAACACAGAATAGAGAACAAAGACATAACGCCAGCTCTCTCCACTTCTGCCACAGCAATTACCCCTTTGATGCCATGGATATGTGATATATCTGAGCTGTTGTCAAACAGAACTTAAAACCTTCTGGTTTCTGGGAAATTGTCATTTTACACAGAAAGGGGTGGTCTGAATGGAACTCCTGAAAGGTAACTTTATAATAACTATCTGGCGAAAAGGAAGGTTCATAGGGATCTGGGTCGTTTCCAATAGGGCAATCTGGAACCCCAAGAAAGGGTGAAACAGTGGCAAGATGTGTTAAGTTAACTTCTGTGGTCATGACCATCTGGTGAAGAGGAGATACTGCTGTTTCACACAATCTCCTCACCAAGGTCGTCAGGCATGAGAACAGACATAACACTCTTGACCCACCACCGTACCGGTGCCTCCCTGAGATGCTAGGAGAATATCCAAAGCTAATCTATTCTGTAAGACCATAGTACGCATAGCCACAAGCTCAGCAGTTAATTATTCAATAGCAGTAGCATTAGCTCTTCTTTCAACTTCATTTGCTAGATCTCTAATTGAATGAAGCACAGTTGTCATGCCATAATTGGGAATTAATGCAGAGAATTTTTTTTTTGTAGGGCCGGCTACAATGGTCCTCTTATACAAGTGGGAGAAATTGTGATTTGTGGGTACTGGGGTAGCACGCACAGCAGGAACAACATAGGCAGCATAGCATGATCCTGACCAGTTTGTAGGCAGATAAGAGTAGGCTTTCTCCCACACACATACATAGTTCCACTTACTGACGAAGTAGGTTTAGCATACACACTGACATTCTTGAGTCTATAATGTATTCTCAATGACATGTTAGGGTGGAATGTTCCATTTCTCAACAGTAAGGGTAGGGTAAGGTTATTGTATACAGAAAGGTTACATTTACAATGACTTTCCCCCAACTGGGGACCAGTTCCATTTTCTATATAACCCAAATAACCTGGGGGAGAGTATGCCAGGGTGATGGGTTGCTTGGGCAGAGAGGTGTGATTATTAAAATCAAATCTTCTCATATAAAAACACCTCATCCTCCACCCAATCAAGCTCTCAGTCTGAAAGGTTACCTGCTTTGGTCCACATCAATATTACATAAGCATTAAGGGGTATAGCTAGCAATGGCATAGTCTCAGCACTGTCTGTCAACAGTCCACAAATCCAACAATCTGATACATTCTGTAGCACAGAAACATTATTAGCTACTTGTAAGAAAGTGTTTGACCCGGGGGAAACCCCATAATGTTTATGGCCTCTTTCTTCTCTTCAGCTCAGCGGGGTCACCAGGATCCAGGTTCAGGTCAGCAGGGTCATCTACTTCTCGGCTTCCACAGTCTCGTTGGACTGAAGAGGTCGGGGAGAGGTTACTAGCACGTTCTCCCGCCTCTGGCTCGAAGTCTGCTACCACCCAGAGGATGCCCACAGCCACAATATCTGCGAGTCTCAGGGTAAGCAGAGTGCTCCTACTGGATTGTAGGAGTAACAGGAGTAGCATCTTCTTCTGGCTCTGCTACTTGCTTACAGTGGGATGCGTGGATCCAGGTGTCTTTGCCTAAGCACTTTGCTGCCGTTGGGGTGGTAAGGGTGGTCCCTTCAACCTGGGTTTTAAAGCTTATTTTTTACATTTGATTGATCTTTCTGTCGATGTGCAGGGAGCGGTCCAGTATCTCCCCCATGATGTCTGTATTGATGAGGGAGTGGCGCTTGGTCAGGTCCCTGTGTAGCTCCTGTACCTGGTCCATCATGTTCTAGATCTCAGTCTTGAGGATCTGGGACAATAATACAAACGCACAAGCGTGCACACACGCACACACCCCAACACTGTCACCCTATGGCTGAGCCCCGGGGCATGTCACTGAGGGACGGGGAGTGGCAGGACATGGAGAGGGGAGGCCCAACCACAGGGCATTAGGGTACCTTCACTCTGTCTCATATTTATTACGGTATTTCCTTGCTGCAATAGTTAAGGTGTTGAAGGATCAAGTGACACCCTCAAGGGTTATACACAAATACTTCAGATGAGGATGAGGTAAAGATACTATGTTTCATTTTAAGGCTCTAATTATGTACTTGTGTATATTTCCCAGTGTCACGCCCTGACCGTAGAGAGCTTTTTATGTGTGATTTGGGTGGGCATTCTATGTTCTTTTTTCTATGTTTGTATTTCTTTGTTTTGGCCGGGTATGGTTCTCAATCAGGGACAGCTCACTATCGTTGTCTCTGATTGGGAACCTTACTTAGGTAGCTTTTCCCCACCGATGCTTTGTGGGTAGTTATTTTCTGTTCAGTGTTTTCTGCACCTGACAGGACTGTTTCGGTTTCGTTTATTCTCTTTGTTATTTTGTTATAGTGTTCAGTTTAAATAAAAAGRGTGAACACTTACCACGTTGCGCTTTGGTCCGATTATTCCTCATCCGACGACGACACCCGTTACACCCAGCCTATCTATACCATTTTATATCCCTTATGTTCAATATTTCATTTTGTTCACAACTTCTCCTCACTGCTAATGTTCCAGAGAGAGTGATTCCTAATTGAAGAGTGTACATTAAAACCTTAACTCAACACTCTGAAGAATGCCATGTTTACAACTAACAATGCAAAACATTTGCTTGTCGAGTCCTAGTTCAGAAAATAATTACTATAAAAATGGAGTACAGTAGAACCACAGTACTTTACTTAATATATTTGCAACAAATGGAAACGATCAACTACTGTAGACTGTACTTGAGTCCCTTAAGTGCACTGTTGAGGCCTGGCTGAACTGAAGACTGCTAATTCTCGCTGTCTCCAGTGAGCTTTAAGACAGAGACACCAGGTCATGCAGACAGAGGGCCCTGACCTGGCTTTCCTCACTCCTTACTACCACCACCACTACTACTGCAACCAACCCCACCACCACTACTACTGCCACCAACACCACCACCACTACTACTGCCACCAACACCACCACCACTACTACTGCCACCAACACCACCACTACTACTGCCACCAACACCACCACTACTACTGCCACCAACACCACCACTACTCCTGCCACCAACACCACCACTACTACTGCCACCAACACCACCACTACTACTGCCACCACAACACACCACTGGAGTAATAGTTACAGTGCCTTCAGAAAGTATTCATACCCATTAATTTATTCCACATTTTGTTGTTACAGCCTGAATTAAAAAATAATTTAATATTATTTTTCTTCTGAATCATCTACTCAAAATACCCAATATTGACAAAATTAAAACATGAAAATGAAAAAAATAAATTTACATAATTTACATAAGTACACCCCTGAGTCAATGCATGTTAGAATCTCCTTTGGCAGCGATTACAGCTGTGTCCTTCTGGGTAAGTCTCTAAGAGCTTTGCACACCTGGATTGTACAATATTTGCACATTATCCTTTTAAAAATTCTTCAAGCTCTGTCAAGTTGGTTGTTGATCATTGCTACAGCCATTTTCGAGTCTTTCCATAGATTTTCAAGCCAATTTCAGTCAAAACTTTAACTAGGCCGCTCAGGAACATTCAATGTCATCTTCATAAGCAACTCCAGTGTATATTTGGCCTTGTTTAGGTTATTGTCCTGCTGAAAGGTGAATTTGTCTCCCGGTTTCTGTTAGAAAGCAGACTGAATCTGTCATGTTTTGTCTTTGATCATCATGTCTTGTCCCTGTGCTTCCCTCTGCTGGTCTTATTAGGTTCTTTCCCTCTTTCTATCCCTCTCTCTCCTCCTCCCTCTCTCCCTCTCCCGCTCTCTCTCTCTATCGTTCCGTTCCTGCTCCCAGCTGTTTCTCATTCTCCTAACGACCTCATTTACTCTTTCACACCTGTCCCCTATTTTGCCCTCTGATTAGAGTCCCTATTTCTCCCTCTGTTTTCCGCTTCTGTCCTTGTCGGATTCTTGTTTGATGTTTGCTGTTCTGTGTCCTTGTTCCGCCCTGTCGTGTTTTTGCCTTCTTCAGATGCTGCGTGTGAGCAGGTGTCTCTGTCAGCTACGGCCTGTGCCTTCCTGAAGCGACCTGCAGTCTGTGGTCGCGTCTCCAGTCGTTCCTCTCTACTGACGAGAGGATTTCAGTTTCCTGTTTTGGATTTTCCTTGAATAATATCCAGGAGAATTATTGTTTGTTTTAGACTGGAATAAAGACTCTGTTTCTATTACGTCGCTTTTGGGTCCTCATTCACCAGCATAACAGAATCAGGTTTTCCTCAGGGATTTTGCCTGTGCTTAGCTCTATTCCATTTACTTTTATCCTAAAAAAACTTCATAGTCCTTGCCGATGAGAAGCATACCCGTAACATGATGCAGCCACCACCACGCTTGAAAATATGAAGCGTGGTACTCAGTGATGTGTTGTGTTGAATTTGCCCCAAACTTAATGCTTTGTATTCAGGACACAAAGTACATTTCTTTGCCAATTTTTTTGCAGTTTTCCTTAGTGCCTTATTGCAAACAGGATGCATGTTTTGGAATATTTGTATTCTGTACAGGATTCCTTCTTTTCACTCTGTAATTTAGGTTAGTATTGTGGAGTAACTACAATGTTGTTGATCCATCCTCAGTTTTCTCCTATGACAGCCATTAAATTCTGTAACTTTTTTAAAGTCACTATTGATCTCATGGTGAAATCCCTGACTGGTTTCCTTCCTCTCCAGCAACTGAGTCAGGAAGGATGCCTGTATCTTTGTAGTGACTGGGTGTATTGTAATTAATAATTTCACCATGCTCAAAGTGATATTCAGTGTTTGCGTTTTTGTATTTTTACCCATCTACCAATAGGTGCCCTTCTTTGCGAGGCATTGGAAAACCTCCCTAGTCTTTGTGGTTGAATCTGGGTTTGAAATTCCCTGCTCGACTGAGGGACCTTACAGATAATTACATGTGTGGGGTACAGAGATGAGGTAGTCATTCAAAAATCATGTTAAACACTATTATTGCACACAGAGTGAGTCAATGAAACTTATGTGATTTGTTAAGAGAATTGTTAGTCCTGAAATTATTTAGGCTTGCCATAAAAAAGGGTTTGAATACTTATTGACTCAAGACATTTCAGCTTTGAATTTTTAATGAATTAGCCAAAATTTCTACAAACATAATTCCACTTTGACATTATGGGGTATTGTGTGTAGGCCAGAGACACAACATTTCAATTTAATCCATTTTAAATTCAGGCTGTAAAACAACAAAATGTGTAAAAAGTCAAGGGGTGTGAATACTTTCTGAAGGCACTGTAGCTATTCCATTATATTGTACACCACTTTAACAGCCCTTCCTAACAGTTAATATCACAATTGTAACCAAATGTTTGCCATAGTTTACCATTGTACTGTAAACCATGAATGAGAGAGGGCTACTGTATGTATGTTGCAAATAAAACATAGAATAAACTGAAATATATGAAAGGTGGAAAGACTGTATCATTAGCCAGTAGGTAAAGACAGTTATTCTATAAAAAGTTTATCGGCACACGACTAGAGAAGCCATGCAGCTTACCTGGGCTCTGGGATGCTTTTAGTCCAGATTTTCTTGCCTGGCAAATGCCCTGATACAGCAGTAGAACTATCCCTAGAGTAAGTCTGTGACTGTTTGCTGTGAGCATCGCTCTCTCACTCTGCCATACACATTTAGTCCTGTGAGCATCCACCTGCTGCCCCCACCACTGATACCAATTTAAGACATTGGCAAAGTCAGTGATATCAGTGGCATAGAACAAAATGGCCCGCCACTTCTGTGTGTGCCTAGCTATCAGATGAATCCTGGAGATTTCTGTGAAATTCTGGTAAAAATAGTGCCAGCCTGCTCAGTGCCATCCCCGCCCACTCCGCATCTTACATGGAGTGGCACTGGTTGGGAGGGAGGACAGTCAGTATGGTGGGGGTTTGGGAACCTGTGAACAGTTGGGAGTAATTGATGTGGAAAATTGGTCAGGGAGCATGCGTCACTTGTGTCCACATGGCCAGAGACAGYGAGTTTGCATCTGAATGAGTTTGTGATAACAAATGGCTCCATTCTGACAACCAATGACCCTCTCTGTCTGTGTCAAAAACCTACAACTATAGCTTACACTAAGAACCAAGGCTCTCGAAGGAGACATTTTGTTTCTGATAAAACTCTGGTAACAGCTAAGCCCAATGCTTGAATTTGGGTCCAGGCGTCCTCACTGGATCTTATACTTCAGCCAAATACATTCATACCCAGTTTGTGTGTGTATAGAGGTGTGTATAGTGTGTGTCAAGGTTGGCTAGGGATCCAGAGTGTGCTGTGATATCCAGACGGACACGGCTGTAAAACAGAGCATTGCAGGAAAAAAGCTATTTCCTGGAACCCTGGCTTTGCGCTGGCCGAGCTATTATCAGCAGTCTTTCTGGCACAGACAGAACGGGACTAGTGCCTGCTATAACAACAAGACCGCCACCAAAAAGGTCAGTTACGTAGCCTTTTATTTAACCTTTAGCTACGTAGCCTAAGCATGTCTGTGGCCTGCGCTTACAGATAGACAGGATAACTGACCTAGGTGGGGTTCATGGCATCTCCTTCCCTCTCTCTGTGGTTATCGCCATCTGCTAGTTGTGCTTCCAAGCATTTTTCATATTATATCTCATCTTTTAATCTTAGGCGATTTTCAAATCATATCTCATCTTTTATATTTGTGAAAGTTTGGGTCCAGAGTTTCATAAAAACCCACCATATTATCATGATATTGAAATGTTACATTCAACCTTGTACACTGAAAGATAGATGATGAAGGGAGATTTCAAAGCCTTTCAAGCCAACGATTATATTTTAAGGCCAAAAACACTCACAGAGCTGCGATACTAGTTGCCCCGGTGATGGAGGCTGGGCGGCGCTGTCCCAGCAGCAGTAAGGGCTCCAGACAGCGAGCAAATTCACCCCTGTAGTCTGTGTTAATCTGAGGGGAGAGAGAGATCATCTAGGTCAGAGCTTGGCTAGCACCTTTCTTTGAGGGAAGAGACAAGACATTTACTGTAGTTCTAGTAAACTGTATACAATACTAATTCTACATGTTGAGAAAAATCACATTGTTTTGTAAGATCAGAGTAGATGAGTCACACTCACTTTGCTGCTTTGCACTGGTCACATTCAATGAGGGAGCTTCACAATCCTCCTCAGCCTCAGTTTCTGTGGAAGAGAGAGAAACCAAGTGTGATGCAAACCTCTGGTGAATTTACCCATTCTATCTTTGATTCTCCCCAGAATATGAAGTGCCAGTACTCACATATCCCATGTCCAGACACTCAAACTTGTTGGCTGAGCTGAGGAAGGCTGAATGAACCTTGGAGAGGGCATCAGTGAGGGTCAGCGGTCAACCACACTGGAGGGCTGGTGAATAATTAACTGTTCAGGTAATAACTAACAATCTATCCCCACTGTCAATTTTATTTATGGGTATAATTTAGTTCCATGTGAGTTCAGCAATTAGTTAGAGATATGGAGATATGAGTTAGGGGTGTCTTATGACCTAACCTGCAGGGTTGGCAGGAGGACAGCAAGGTGTGATATCTGCGCTCCTTTAGCACCTTTTCCTTTACTTCATGTTGGCTGCAAACACACACACAACATTACCACTACACAACTATCCCCTCGATGCAGAGGGTTAAGAAATACCCACACAACAACACAGAAACTCATGCTCTATATATCCAGGTCCTTATCTATAGTCTGCTTCCCATTACAAACACATACACACAGACAGACACACAGACACAGAGACGGAAACACACAGCCTGCCATAAATAGCCTTTAACTCCCTTCTGGGAATCCAGACAGTCACTGGTCTGCTTCCAGGCAGCGGGGCAAGAAAGATGGAGGACTAAGGGCACAAAAATCTCATTAAAAATCTCTACACAATGCAATCTGATACACTTTCTCCCTCACACACTCCAGAGACAGTAATGCTGCCGTCCATTGGCCCCCAGGCTGTAGCTTCCTGCTCCACTAGCTGTGATGGACTGCTCCCAGAGAATATCAACACTTCAGAGGTTATCTACACACATTTTTCATGTAACCACGAACTGCAACAGTGGAACGATGAGTATTGTTTGAAGCAGTCTTCACTGTTTGCCTTTCCATTCTTGTTTTAACTGTGTACTGTAAAGTCTCTCTCATGGGGCCAAATGTAAACTAGCCTACACCAGGGTTCTGGCATAAAATGCCTGCAGTACTTTCTTAGTGGTAAATTAGGTTTGTTAACCCTGTACAATGTAAGACACTTTGAGATCTTGGGGAAATTGCAAACTTCAATCCATTCCTAACAGATTGCCTATCCATTGTCTTTATGGCATCAAAGCAACCGTTTCAAAGCAAAGTAATGCAGTACCTGTGAGCCGCTCGCAACAGAATTTTCTTCCTCTCTTTCCTGACAGATGAGAGCAGAGAAACAGTTAACCACAAGAAAAATGTGGCTCAGTTGGTAGAGCAGGCATTTGCAATGCCAGGGTGTGGGCTTGATTCCCACAGGGGACCAGTGGGAACAAATATGAAAATGTATACACTCACTACTGTAAGTCGCTCTGGATAACAGTGTCTGCTAAATGACTAAAATGTAAAATGGCTGTGGGCTATGACGTTGTCTGCTAGTAGTAGGCCTACCGTGAAAAAGACTGTGGTCCTTGTCTGCAACCCTCCATTTGAGCAAATAACTGTCTGGGGATTTAACTTGTAGTGAGTTTTCTCTAAAATGTAATTTTGTGGTAGACATTGTCTTGTAATTGTACCAGTAAGTGTTTGGTTTAACTCCATTGATAAAGTTTTTGTTGAGTGCAGAAGACCTTTCAATATTTTCACAAAGAGAGCAAGAGAGACACCCAGTGGTCAGGCACCATCATCACATATTCAAATTTGGAATTATATTTATTGTCTTGCACTTAGATAGTTACATTTCACAATGTTCATTTAATACATTCGTATCTCAATAACAACATTATCAATAGCATCTGTTTTTCTTTCAGGTGACCTGAAAAGAGTCCTTTAGTGAAGTTTTACCTGTATACTGTTGAAGAGGTCACAGATTGCGTTCTCCTCTTCCTCGATATTGGAGCACACCTCCCCTATCATGGCCCTCAGCATAATAGCTTCACGGGCCAATGTCTGCAGCTCCTTCACTGCCTACAGAGGAAGCAAGGCTCACACATGGACATGGTAGATATGCTCATTCACCTGGAACTAACCTGTAGCTAAACCAAACACACATGATCATATGCTTTATCTCAAACCCAAGACCCAGCCTGTTGCGTTTCAAAAACAACATAAGGATCCAATACTATGGCATGTAAAATACAGCATGGAAACAATTCAGAGTTACTACATAGGCAATGGAGTTGAGGACTATACAGATAAAACATGGATTTTCAGAGGGGGTGACTGCGAACCATCGATGTTATAACACACAATGTATGAAGAGAATAAAAGTAAATCCACTCACCAGCACTGCCTGCTCTAGTATCTCACATCCTTCCCAGCTAGAACATTTGGTTCCTTGGAAGTTGTGGGAACATACATTTTTGGTTTCCCATTGTTTCTGGGAACAAAGTCATAAGTTTCCAGACCGGTAAAATTGAATGTTTTTTAAACATTCTGAGAACGGAAGTGAACATTTCGCCTGTTCTATTTTTAGGTTGCATAGAAGTTCTGAGAACGTTTTACTCGGGTTCCTTCTGGGATTTTTTATTTACTCTGGTTCCTTCTGGGAGGTTTAATTAACGCTCTGAGAATGGAAATTATAGGTTATTGAGTTTTTTTTTAATAACGTCCTTAAAACTTTCACTGAATGTTTCAATAAGACTTTAATAACACTGCTATCTTATTTTGGGTAAACTTTTTTTTTTTACTCCAAGCAGAGATAGGACACATGGAAATTAATTTCCTTAGGCATTAATCAAGCAAACACATTTATTTTTTATTGTGACACGGCATCAGTGAGATTCAAACCTATAATCTTCTATTCTCTATCCATGGAATTAGTCCATTGCACCACCAAGATGGAGCTAGCATACCATGTTTGTTTTTACGCATACAAAGCTGTTCAGTTTAGTCGATTCAAACAGACCCCATTTCAAAGGAAACAAGGACTCCTTAACCTCAGGTGTGGCCAATTAGTGGGCGTTGCCAACACTCCTGAACACACTGAACAAGATAGAGGATAGAGAGTTTTGTTGATGCTGAGAACAGAATGTTTAAGTTTTTAAATAACATTCTTAGAACATTCTCTGAATGTTACTAAAGTTTTCTTGTGGTTTTCTGGAAAGTTTACTTAACGTTCTTGGCACAATTTGAGAACAAGACTTTGAATACAACCATGAGGAAACCTGTAGAAAACGTTATGCGAAGTACTGAAATTCCCACAGAAGAACGTTGTTTCTTAACATTCTTGGAACAATTTGAGAACATTATTTTAAATAGAACCATGAGGAAAACTGTAGGAAACGTTATGCTGAAGTACTACAATTCCCAACGAAGAAAGTTGTTTCTTAATGTTCTCTGAACTATTTCAGAACATTCCCAATGCCAAACCAATTGGAGAATGTTTGAAATGAAATGTAACCATGTTTGAACTTTTAGGAAACGTTCTGTTTAAAGTAATGAAATACCAAGAAAATTATGTTTCTTTGTCAAGTTCCTTAAATGTGCTGAGAATGTTCCAAAAGCCAAGCAACTATCTTGCACCATTCCCAGAATGTTATGGGAAGGTTGTATGCAAAACAACCATAGGATAACCACGCTCTCACCAAGCTCTAAGAAACATATGGTTCTCAGAAAGTGCTAGCTGGGTTGTATGCATTCTGTTGCAATGTTAATGCAGTATGTCAGGCTCTCCCTGTGAAATTTCAAATCGAATCAAATTTTATTTGTCACATGCTTCGTATTCAACATCTGTAGACTAACAGTGAAATGCCTACTTACGGACCCTCCCAACAATGCAGAAAAAGAAAATAGAGAAATAATAGAAAAGTAAAACACATAATAAAAGTAATAATAAATACACAATGAGTAAAGATAACTTGGCTATACATGGTACCAGAACCGAATCTAAGTGCAATAATTTGGCAGAAACATAAATGAGCTTTACTAACAGTGTTCCTCCTGTGTGAATCTTGTGTTGCTGTAGTAGGAGCTTCCCTCACACTTGTATGTCTCTGAAACACTTCATGCAGATAATAGACTTATTCTCTGTGGAGAACATAATGTAGGGCTCCTTATGGAGAGCTGTGGAGACAAACACCAAGTTAAACCATCACTATTCCTTTAATACATATTTCATCGCAAGGAATAGTATTTGTTAAATATTCAATAAATAAATAATTGTTCTTATGTAAGGGATTTTCCCTGGAAAATAATGCACAACGTGGAAGGTGTGTTCTGTCGATATACACTTCTGATGACGTTCAAGGGGCGAGGGAGGAAGAAATTATTTTAAAATGGACCTCCCTTGCCCAGAAATGTGTCAGTCGTTCATCCCGCAATGATTGTGTTTTCAGCCACCAGTAGCTTCTGGGCAGTGTTGCCAACTTAGCGACTTTGTCGATATATTTAGTGAGTATTCAGACCCCTATAGCGACACATTTTTTAAAAATCGACTAGCGACAAATCTAGCGACTTTTTCTGGTGTTATTGGAGACTTTTGGAGACTCTGACGTGAAAGCACGTATCGTTCTTACTCTTCTCAATGAGCAGCGGGTGCTGCCGTGGGTCCCACCCCATCACAAAGCACTCACAGGCGGCCCAGTCCTCACGCAGCAGTCCCTCCCAGCTGCAGTCAGAGCAGGAGATGTTCACCCCTCCGCATCCAGACTGCAAATGAATCGCGCATGCGGTAAGTCACCGCTGGCTGATCCCGCCGTGGCTTACATTCCGGGAGGGATGTAAATGTAAAATGTTATTTGTCTAAAATAAATCACTGCACAAAAATAAATCACTGCATTTAACTCACACAGCTTCAGTCACTTCCTCACCTTGTCCACTGTGTGTGTGCCTCTCTGTGGCATAAGCTAAACATCTAGCTGGCTAGCTCTTCATGTCTCAGTCTAAACTGTACACTCAAAAATACAGAAAGGAGTGGGAATCAAACCCTGAATTCAAAGGCTGGTTGAAGCCGTTTATTGGAGATGATACACGGGCATACTGCCTGTATTGTAAGGCTGATTTCTACGCCAAACTTAGTGATGTAAAAAAAAACATTACAACTCTATAACATACTCAAAAGCCTTATAACAGTTCCACCCAAAACAAACTGCCATTTATGGTTAAAAAAATTGACTCTGCAAAAAAGGTTGAAGCCACCATGGTATTAGCTATCGCTGAACACTGTTCCATGCTGGCATGTGTTCACATTGGAGAAGCATGTAGAGCTGCTTTCTCTGACTCCACTGCTGCTACCCACTTCAAAATGCACAGGACAAAGTGCACAGAAATGATTAATGGTGTTATAGCACCATACTTTCTGAAAAGGTTGGTCGCAGATGAGGGTGACCAGCATTTCAGCCTACTCCTCGATGAGTCCACAGATGTAAGTGTTTCTAAGTACCTGGGAGTTGTGATAAGGTACTTTAGTGACACCAAGCAGACAATTGTATCAACATTTATGGGGCTTGTTGAGTTGGAGGGAGGAGATGCCAAATCTATTGCCCGTGCTGTTGTGGCTTTCCTCGAGAAGTGTTGTCTTAAAAAAGACAAACTCCTGGGGATAGGGACTGACAATGCCTCTGTTATGACGGTGATTAACAATGGGGTCCATAAAGTGCTGAAGGAGGAGTATGGCCTCAAATATCTGGTTCTTATTCGTTGTGTGTGCCACTCTCTGCAGCTTTCTGTAAGTCATGCTTCCAATGACACCATCCCCGGTAGTGTGGAGTACTTGGGAGAGTACGTACGTACGAGAGACTTATAACTGGGTTTCAGTGTCTCCAAAGCGCAGGGAGGCCTACAAGGCCATATATGAGACCATCAACTGTGGGGAGAAACCTTTACAGATAACCAAGGTGTGTGCCACATGTTGGCTCTCCATTGAACCCGCGGTTTCACGCATTTTGGACCAGTGGGAGGAGCTTAGGCTGCATTTCGCAGTCACCAAGTCCAGTGAACACTGCTACATGGCTGAGGTTTTATACTCCATGTACAGTGATCCTCAAAACATACTGTATCCGACTTTCTTGAAGTCAGTGTTGGGTGAGGTACAGTTGGCCATCAAGGCTTTTGAGGGAGAGCAAGTAGATCCTCTTAAGCTACTTGACAGCTTGGTTAGCTTGATCAAGTCTGTGAGCGGCAGGGTGCTGAATCCACTGGCAAATGTTGATGTACTCAAAGGGCCAATAGATGGATACATCAGTCCCAAACCATACCTTGGTTCCCTTTTTGAATCAAAGGCAGCTGAGCTCCATCTTGCGCCTGAGAATAAAAACAATGTCCGAAAGCGGTGTGTAGCCTTCACCATCTCCCTCACTAATGAGTTGAGGGTGAGACTGCCAGACAACATCGAAGCATTGCAGTACATGTCAGTTTTCAATGTGGAGGAAACTCTAAAGCACAATAAGAGCCCTGGAGAAATAGAGATAGACAAGACCCCTGCAGAGATAGACAAGATTGTCCAGAAATGGCGTGCCATCCATCTTAGTAAATGGAATGAGACAAAAAACACACTGGGCTTCTGGAGTGAGATTTGGAAGTTCAGGGATGCAGCTGATATCAACCCGTTTCAAGAACTTGCCATGGCTGCTGTGTCTGTGTTGTCCTTGCCACACTCGAATGCTGAAGTCGAGAGAGTATTCAGCCGATGAGTGTGGTTAAAAGCAAACTTAGAAATCGGATGTCCTTGCAGACCCTTAACTCCATCCTGTACATTCGATATGGACTGAAGCTGTCTGGTGAGGCTTGCTATGAGCACCAGCTGCCTGATGTTTTGCAGCTTTATGGCACATCAGCTGCTTACTCATTTTGGGTCTCTTTTTGGTCCATTTAGATTGTTAATGTAGATTGTATACTAAAAAATGTAAAAAATGTTATGGTTAAAAATGTTCATGTTTTACTGTGACTTGTTGTAGGCTCCTAAGTGGACCATAAGGTTAAAAACCAAACCAAATTAAGAAAACGAAACAAAAAAATATATATAAAAAAATGTAAATAAAAAAATAAGTAACTCCGCCAGAGTGTCTCTTTTGGGTCACTTTTGCCGGTCCCAAGCCCGGATAAAGGAGGAGGGTTGGAATTGTGACATAAAAAAAACAAGAATCGACAGGAGAAAGTTCATTTGTAGTTCTAAACATATTTAGGCTGTTTTTTATTCACTTTTTGTCTCTCCCACGACGTTATTCCTCTCTCCTACAGCGTCCATCACGATTACATGCACATGGCCAATTATGCAAATTATGTGATGACGTCATCTAGCYACTTCTAGCAACTTTTAGGACAGCCAATAGCTACTTTCCTTACTGAGGAGTTGGCAACACTGCTTCTGGGTGCTTTATATGCGCTACAGTCAATTATGATTGCATGTCTACTTATATTAACTATTGTAACGACCCTGGGTTTATAAGCGCGGATATAAACCCTGCCACTTGAGTATGTTTTTGGGGCACAGTCGATAGCGCGCTGGACTTCGGGCTAGAAGGTCGAGGGTTCGAGACCTGCTCCCTACCTCTTTCATTACACTATACAATTATTAATATACACCTACTGTATGATAGCTAGCAAATTAATTAGCTAACTAACGTTAGCCTGCCTAGCTACTTCTGAAGAAGGAAAATGTTTTATTTCTACAATTTCCTAAAGCTATGTGTTTGTGCATTAGTAGCACAATTTCTAACTTATTTACATTCGTTTTTACTTACACTTGTATGTTGACTCTAATATTGATGTTGAGGTTTTAATATTTTTTTTCTTTTTTAAAAGTAAATATTATTATTAATTTTTTAAATATATATAAGTGTATATATACACTGCTCAAAAAAATAAAGGGAACACTTAAACAACACAATGTAACTCCAAGTCAATCACACTTCTGTGAAATCAAACTGTCCACGTAGGAAGCAACACTGATTGACAATAGATTTCACATGCTGTTGTGCAAATGGAATAGACAAAAGGTGGAAATTATAGGCAATTAGCAAGACACCCCCAATAAAGGAGTGATTCTGCAGGTGGTGACCACAGACCACGTCTCAGTTCCTATGCTTCCTGGCTGATGTTTTGGTCACTTTTGAATGCTGGCGGTGCTTTCACTCTAGTGGTAGCATGAGACGGAGTCTACAACCCACACAAGTGGCTCAGGTAGTGCAGCTCATCCAGGATGGCACATCAATGCGAGCTGTGGCAAGAAGGTTTGTTGTGTCTGTCAGCGTGATGTCCAGAGCATGGAGGCGCTACCAGGAGAACAGGCCAGTACATCAGGGACTGTGGAGGAGGCCGTAGAGAGGCAACAACCCAGCAGCAGGACCGCTACCTCCGCCTTTGTGCAAGGAGGAGCACTGCCAGAGCCCTGCAAAATGACCTCCAGCAGGCACATGTATATTACTAGTTGGGAGAAACAAGTATTTGAGACACTGCCGATTTTGCAGGTTTTCCTACTTACAAAGCATGTAGAGGTCTGTAATTTGTATCATAGGTACACTTCAACTGTGAGAGACGGAATCTAAAACAAAAATCCAGAAAATCACATTGTATGATTTTTAAGTAATTCATTTGCATTTTATTGCATGACATAAGTATTTGATACATCAGAAAAGCAGAACGTAATATTTGGTACAGAAACCTTTGTTCGCAATTACAGAGATCATACGTTTCCTGTAGTTCTTGACCAGGTCTGCACACACTGCAGCAGGGATCAAGCAAACTCAGTGCCTCTTTGCTTGACATCATGGGAAAATCAAAAGAAATCAGTCAAGACCTCAGAAAAAAAATTGTAGACCTCCACAAGTCTGGTTCATCATTGGGAGCAATTTCCAAATGCAGTGTCCCAAGAAGGAAGTTACCCTACCTAAATAATTAAAAAGTTACATTTGAACTTCATTCATGAGGAGAGAGAATGCAGGAGACAGTCAACTAATAAAGCAGGCAGCGGACCATTTTTTGGTGCTGAAACGTAAAGCTGCAACCACAGCGCAATCAACAGGAGGTGAACAGCGCCTGGTGCTGAAAATATAGCTAACTTGTTACGCAAGTGTTGTACAGCGACAGATGGAGAAAACCTACACCAGTCGAGAAATGAATTTCAACAATTATCTTCATTTTAATTTGTTTTTACGAACCACAAGAGGGCTTAATTGGAGTCTATTTATTCCGAGCCTAGGCCTATATAAAATAACAACTGGCTGAGGTAGGCTATAAAGCTTAACAGTATCTTTCACAAGAAAAAAATGTATGGCCTAATAGAAGCGGGATTTTTTTTATTAGGCCTACTAACAATTGCAACTGGCCAAAAATGTAGCATCCTGCATAAAACAATAATTTAAAGAAAAAAAGGCGATGTCTGTGTCTGAATGTCTATCGGGATAGCCTGCTCCTGTAACGACAGAACAAACAGAAAACACTGTCAGCTTGAGACCTAAATATTCCTGGATTAGCACTCACAATAATGTTAGTATCTACTAATAAGGGAATACTTTAGCTCCCAAATCATGATATTTCAACTGAACATGTAGGCTGCTCTCCTGCACATACTCCCGACTCCTTTTAGAAGTAAGAGTTATTTTGTACCTCCAGCCAATCACAATCACTCTATTACAGTTGTGGAAAAGGTACTCAATTGTCATACTTGAGTAAAAGTAAAGACACCTTAATAGAAAATGACTCAAGTAAAAGTGAAAGCCACCCAGTAAAATACTACTTGAGTAAAAGTCAAAAAGTATTTGGTTTTAAATATACTTAAGTATCAAAAGTAAATGTAATTGCTAAAATATACTTACGTATCAAAAGTAAAAGTATGAATAATAAAAAAAATCCTTATATTAAGCAAACCAGACGGCATAATGTTCTTGTTTTTTAATTTATTTACGCATAGCAATGGGCACACTTCAACACTCAGACATAATTTAGAAACAAAGCATTTGTGTTTAGTAAGTCCGCCAGATCAGAGGCATTAGGGATGACCAGGGATGTTCTCTTGATAAGTGTGTGAATTGGACAATTTTCTGTCCTGCTTAGCATTTAAAATGTAACGAGTACCTTTTGATATAAGGGAAAATGTATGGAGGAAAAAGTACATTATTTTCTTTAGGAATGTAGTGAAGAAAAAGTAAAAGTTGTCAAATATAAATAGTAAAGTACATATACCAAAAAATCTACTAAAGTAGTAGTTTAAAGTATTTTTACCTAAGTACTTTACACCACTGCTCTATTGAGACATTTTTCAACGACTCGTTGAAAAACATGTTGGTAATCTTTTTAAGAACAAACATGAGTACATATCTTTCCATAATTTATCTAAGGATGAAAAACAAGCTTTGCTTGATTTACAATCCGATATGTCAGTCCTTACCCCCCTGCTAATAAGGGTGGGTTGGATGTACTCATTGATAGGACAGTTTATGTAAATGAGTGTCATAGACAACTGCTTGACAACACCTTTAACAAGAATCTCAGAAGTGACCCTACTTCCCAATTTCAGAACACTATCTTAACTGTCCTAGATAGGTATTTAAGTTCTGGTCAAATCACCAAAAAAACAACACAACTTTTGCTATTCAACACTGTAAGGGGTTCGTACTGGCGGCAGAGAAGTCAGGCGCAGGAGAACAAAAACTGTGTTTACAACAGAGCAGTTTAATAATAAAAACCACCAGAATCAGAACAAACAATCAATGGGTACAAAACCCGTCGCACACCAGATAAACGTGCACATGCACTTACAATAAACAATTGCGGACAAGGACATGGGGGGAACAGAGGGTTAAATACACATGTAATGATGGAATTGAAACCAGGTGTGTGGGAAGACAAGACAAAACAAATGGAAAATGAAAAGTGGATCGATGATGGCTAGAAGACTGGCGATGCCGAACGCCGCCCGAACAAGGAGAGGAACCAACTTCGGCAGAAGTCGTGTTGCCACTTTCTATACTTCTATACCTAAAATTGCGACTTTCTATACTTAGCCAAAATTACACAAGAATGTTACAAAACCTCCAAGACATCCTATTATTCAAATCAAAGTTTATTTGTCACGTGCGCCGAATACAACAGGTGACCTTACAGTGAAATGCTTACTTACAGGCTCTAACCAATAGTGCAACAAAATGTATTAGGTGAACAATAGGTAGATAAAGAAATAAAACAACAGTAAAAAGACAGGCTATATACAGTAGCGAGGCTAAAAAAGTAGCAAGACTACATACAGACACCGGTTAGCCAGGCTGATTGAGGTAGTATGTACATGTAGATATGGTTAAAGTGACTATGCATATATGATAAACAGAGAGTAGCAGTAGCATAAAAGAGGGGTTGGCGGGTGGTGGGTGGGACACAATGCAGATAGCCCGGTTAGCCAATGTGCGGGAGCACTGGTTTGCTACCCAATTGAGGTAGTATGTACATGAATGTAGAGTTAAAGTGACTATGCATATATGATAAACAGAGAGTAGCAGCAGCGTAAAAGAGGGGTTGGGGGGCACACAATGCACATAGTCCGGGTAGCCATTTGATTACCTGTTCAGGAGTTTTATGGCTTGGGGGTAAAAACTGTTGAGAAGCCTTTTTGTCCTAGATTTGGCACTCCGGTACCGCTTGCCATGCGGTAGTAGAGAGAACAGTCTATGACTGGGGTGGCTGGGGTCTTTGACAATTTTCAGGGCCTTCCTCTGGGGCGTACGCACTACCCTCTGTAGTGCCTTGCGGTCAGAGGCCGAGCAATTGCCGTACCAGGCAGTGATGCAACCAGTCAGGATGCTCTCGATGTTGCAGCTGTAGAATCTTTTGAGGATCTCAGGACCCATGCCAAATCTTTTTAGTTTCCTGAGGAGGAATAGGCTTTGTCGTGCCCTCTTCACGACTGTCTTGGTGTGTTTGGACCATTCTAGTTTGTTGTTGATGTGGACACCAAGGAACTTGAAGCTCTCAACCTGCTCCACTACAGCCCCGTCAATGAGAATGGGGAGTGCTCGGTCCTCCTTTTCCTGTAGTCCACAATCATCTCCTTAGTCTTGGTTACGTTGAGGGATAGGTTGTTATTCTGGCACCACTCGGCCAGATCGCTGACATCCTCCCTATAGGCTGTCTCGTCGTTGTCGGTAATCAGGCCTACCACTGTTGTGTCGTCTGCAAACTTAATGATGGTGTTGGAGTCGTGCCTGGCCATGCAGTCGGGGTGAACAGGGAGTACAGGAGGGGGCTGAGCACGCACCCCTGGGGAGCTCCAGTGTTGAGGATCAGCAAGGCAGATGTGTTGCTACCTACCCTCACCACCTGGGGGCGGCCCGTCAGGAAGTCTAGGATCCAGTTGCAGAGGGAGGTGTTTAGTCCCAGGATCCTTAGCTTAGTGATGAGCTTTGAGGGTACTATGGTGTTGAACGCTGAGCTGTAGTCAATGAATAGCATTCTCACATAAGTGTTCCTTTTGTCCAGGTGGGAAAGGGCAGTGTGGAGTGCAATAGAGATTGCATCATCTGTGGATCTGTTTGGTCGGTATGCATATTGGAGTGTGTCTAGGGTTTCTGGGATAATGGTGTTGATGTGAGCCATTACCAACCTTTCAAAGCACTTAATGGCTACGGACGTGAGTGCTACGGGTCTGTAGTCATTTAGGCAAGTTGCCTTTGTGTTCTTGGGCACAGGGACTATGGTGGTCTGCTTGAAACATGTTGGTATTCCAGACTCAATCAAGGACATGTTGAAAATGTCAGTGAAGACACCTGCCAGTTGGTCAGCACATGCCCGGAGCACACGTCCTGGTAATCTGTCTGGCCACGCAGCCTTGTGTATGTTGACCTGTTTAAAGTTCTTACTCAAGTTGTTTACGGAGAGCATGATCACACAGTCGTGCGGAACAGCTGATGCTCTCATGCATGCCTCAGTGTTGCTTGCTTCGAAGCGAGCATAGAAGTGATTTAGCTCGTCTGGTAGGCTAGTGTCACTGAGCAGCTCTCGACTGTGCTTCCCTTTGTAGTCTGTAATAGTTTGCAAGCCCTGCCACATAAGACGAGTGTCAGAGCCGGTGTAGTATGATTCAATCTTAGCCCTGTATTGACGCTTTGCCTGTTTGATGGTTCGTCGCAGGGCATAGCAGGATTTCTTGTAAGCTTCCGGGTTAGAGTTATAGCGGGCATTGTTGCAGTAATGGCCCCTTTATCGATTTTTGTTGATTTTTTTACTAGAACACTCGCAGAACAGCTCCCCTCCTTGGTAAAGGACACCAGCAGTATGATCTATATTATTGAATCTCTTGATCCTCTTCCAGAGAATACTTTGTTAGTTACTTTTGATGTTGAGTCGTTATACATTAATATTCCACACGAGGGCGGTATGGAAGCCATGGAACATTTTCTTCTGCAACGTGACACCTTCCAGTGCATGTGTTATAACATCGGCTGAAATAGTACTTACATTTTTTTTTTATGTATTTATTTCTTTTTCTTTTTTTATATATATATTTTTATTATGAACACAACAAATACAAAAAAACAGAAATATACAAACAAGAGTACATAAACCTAACAGATAGGGGTATTACATATCAAGATTAATTTTCAATTTGTTAAATACTTTCATGGTGCGTATTGCTTTTTTGTTTTTACATTTACTGATCATTTCAAAATAATATTTCAATTCTATCTTAAATAATGTGAAGAGGGGTTTGTTCTCTGCCCACTTKATTTTAATGAAAGTTAAATCAGGAACCATATCATTTGGTTCAAATTAAAACATAATATCAGAGTCTTTCAAATGAACATTAATAGTTGTTTCTTTTAAAATAAAATCTTCTAACTCACACCAAAATCTTCTGACATAAGAGCAGTCCCAAAATAAATGGTCAACAGTCTCTTGGTCACAATCACAAAATACACATTTGTTATCATTAGCTATTTTACATCTGTGTATATAAAGGTCTTTACAGGGTAGATTCTATGAATGAGTTTGTATGATACTTCTTTCACCTTATTAGATATACAATATTTACCAGATAACAACGAAACTTTGTTCCAGTTCACTTGTCCTAGGGCTGCATTTCAGTACATTTTAGCAGAGGGGATAGTAACATATTGACATCGTTTCCTTATATTCCTTCTAATTGTATTGAGGCTACAAAATCCTCAACAGTTGCACTTGGATTATTGTTATATTCTCCTAAAAGAAGAATAGCACCTTTAGGGATAGCTCTAACAACAATTTGATACTCCTCGGGAGTGAATGTAACATTGTGTGTTCTAATCAATTCTGGATAATCATATAGTTGTCCATCACTATTCAATAATTGTTTAAAACTTCTTATGGCTGCAATACCCGCCAAATTGTGCAGTCAACAAAACTCATAAAAAGCATTATAAATCTTCACTTACCTTTGCTGATCTTCGTAGGAATGCACTCCCAGGACTCCCACTTCCACAAGAAATGTTTGTTTTGTTCGGTAATGTCCATCATTTATGTCCAAATAGCTACTTTGTTAGCGCGTTTAGTACACAAATCCAAACGCTCGTGCAGGTCCAGCCGAACATCGGATGAAAACTTCAAAAGGTTATATTACAGGTCGAAGAAACTTGTCAAACTAAGTATAGAATCAATCTTTAGGATGTTGTTATCATAAATATTCAATAACGTTCCAGCCGGAGAATTCCTTTGTGTCTATAGAAGTAATGGAACGCAAGTCGATATCATGTGGAATGCGCGTGACCAGGACCTGGCTCTAAACAGCTCCCATCCGGCTCCACATCACAGTAGAAGCTTCATTCAAGGTTCTACAGACTGTTGACATCTATTGGATGCCATATGAAGTGCAAACAGATCCATATCATACTGTGTATTCAATAGGCGATGAGTTAAAAATCGACCAACCTCAGATTTCTCACTTCCTGGTTGGATTTCTTCTCAGGTTTTTGCCTGCCATATGAGTTCTGTTATACTCACAGACATAATTAAAACAGTTTTAGAAACTTCAGAGTGTTTTCTATCCAATATTATTAATAATATGCATATATTAGCAACTATGACTGAGGAGCAGGCCGTTTACTCTGGGCACCTCTGTGCACCTTTCATCCAAGCTACTCAATACTGCCCCTGCAGCCATAAGAAGTTAACCCAAATAAAGTTGTTGTCAAACCAGTTCTGGAAAAATAAAGACTTGTTTTTGTATTTTATGTCTTTATTATTCCAGATTGTATACCTATGAGGAGAAAAATTGTGTTTGTACATGAGGTTCCAAGTTAGAAGTACTTGAAAWTTTTTTTGGGTTTTACCGATATCAACGTTGCATTTGAGTAAGAATTCTAGACCACCAATATGTAGGAATATTAAATTAGGGATGATATTCCAGATGCAATCCTTATTTCTTAAATAGTTTTGTATCCATTTAATCTTAAATATTATATTAGAGGTTTTAAAATCCAGAGCATTCAACCCTCCCTCACCTTGGGTGCTACATATTACCGCTTTTCTTAAATAATGAGGTTTATTCCTCCATATGAAGTTAAATAATTTAGTATCAACCATTTTAGTTACTGGCAGAGGAACATCCAAGGCAAGGGAAGTATAAACTAATCTGGACAGACCTTCAGATTTTGATAAAAGTACACGTCCAGATAAAGAAAGATCTCTTAATAACCAGGAGTTAAATCTCTTTCCAATTGGCCCTTTCTTTCTGATCTTTGCTAACTGTAATACCAAGATATGTGATCACATCTTTTACAGGGATATTACATACCGAGTTTAAGTCACATCTTTTCAATGCAAATAATTCACATTTCCTAATATTCAGAGATAAAGCTGATACATGTGAGAAGGCATTAATACACTCAATAGCTTTCCTGGCTTCATTATGATCTTTCAAAAAATGGTGGTGTCATCAGGCAATTGTGAACATTTTATCTCTTTGTCTTGTATCTGAATACCCCTAAAACTATCCTTATTTATATGAAGTGCCATAACTTGTGTGACAAATAAAAATAAGAAAGGAGAAATTGGGCATCCTTGTTAAATTCCACGTCTAATGTCGAATCTTTGTGAAGTTCCATGGGATAATTTAACAGAGCTGTTACTATTATTGTAAAGTGTCTTAATTACACTTTGAAAATATTGACCAAAACCAAAAAATCAAAGAGTCTCAAAAATAAAATAATATTCAATTGTATCAAATGCCTTGTAAAAGTCTACAAATAAAATAAAGCTATCTTCCATAATGTGCTCATTGTAGTCTATCAAGTCCAGTACTAGTAGAATATTATTACATATATGTCTGCCCTTCATAAAACCAGACTGGGTATCATCAATGATTTGGTCAAGACCTTTTTTAAGTCCACGTGCTCTCACCACTGGTGTCCCCCAGGGCTCTGTTCTAGGCCCTCTCCTATTCTCGCTATACACCAAGTCACTTGGCTCTGTCATATCCTCACATGGTCTCTCCTATCATTGCTATGCAGACGACACACATTAATCTTCTCCTTTCCCCCTTCTGATAACCAGGTGGCGAATCGCATCTCTGCATGTCTGGCAGACATATCAGTGTGGATGACGGATCACCACCTCAAGCTGAACCTCGGCAAGACGGAGCTGCTCTTCCTCCGGGGAAGGACTGCCCGTTCCATGATCTCGCCATACGGTTGACAACTCCATTGTGTCCTCCTCCCAGAGTGCTAAGAACCTTGGCGTGATCCTGGACAACACCCTGTCGTTCTCAACTAACATAAAGGCGGTGACCCGTTCCTGTAGGTTCATGCTCTACAACATTCGTAGAGTACGACCCTGCCTCACACAGGAAGCGGCGCAGGTCCTAATCCAGGCACTTGTCATCTCCCGTCTGGAATTACTGCAGTGTTGCGTGGGCTTGCCTGTGCCATTAAACCCCTACAACTCATCCAGAACGCCGCAGCCCGTCTGGTGTTCAACCTTCCCAAGTTCTCTCACGTCACCCCGCTCCTCCGCTCTCTCCACTGGCTTCCAGTTGAAGCTCGCATCCGCTACAAGACCATGGTGCTTGCCTACGGAGCTGTGAGGGGAACGGCACCTCCGTACCTTCAGGCTCTGATCAGGCCCTACACCCAAACAAGGGCACTGCGTTCATCCACCTCTGGCCTGCTCGCCTCCCTACCTCTGAGGAAGTACAGTTCCCACTCAGCCCAGTCAAAACTGTTCGCTGCTCTGGCACCCCAATGGTGGAACAAACTCCTCACGACGCAGGTCAGCGGAGTCAATCACCACCTTCCGGAGACACCTGAAACCCACCTCTTTAAGGATACCTAGGATAGGATAAAGTAATCCTTCTAACCCCCCCCCTTAAAAGAGTTAGATGCACTATTGTAAAGTGGTTGTTCCACTGGATATCATAAGGTGAATGCACCAATTTGTAAGTCGCTCTGGATAAGAGCGTCTGCTAAATGACTTAAATGTAAATGTAAATAATTTTTTAAATTTCATTAATAGAAATAATTTCATCACCAAGACCTTTGGAAGTCTTCATCTATGAATTTTGCACAGTCTTTGACAGAGTCTAGAAAGGCAGATATGTCACTAGTAGGACAGGCATTACTGGTATAAAGGTTACCATAGAATTCTGAAACATATTTTGAAATATCTTTGGGGTTTTCATTTTCTTTGCCATCTATATTGAGCTTATGAATAGATGTAAATTCAGAATTTTTTCTTTCTAAATTGTAAAAGTATTGTATTTTTTTCACTTTCCTCCAACCATCTCCTTCTTGATCTTACAAATGCCCCTTTCGCTCTCTCTTCATACACTCGGTCCATTTCTAGTTGTAAAGAGAATAACTGACCCTTTCCTTCTTCATCAAGGTCTTCCATAGAGATTAGAGAAAGTATTTCCTTAACAAGTTTATCTTCCCTCAATCTTTTAAGTTCAGCAATTTCTTTACGTCTCTTCATGGCTGTTTGTCTTATTTCATACTTCATTAATTCCCAATATTTCCCATAAGACTTAAATAGTTGGGCTTTCCTCCAATTGTCTTGTATAATATCTTTGGCATCCATCTTGAAATGATCATTTTCCAACAGTCTACTATTGAGTTTCCAATAACTCCAATTCGGTTTAACATCAGATCCATGAATATTTAAAGATAAGAATATAACTTTATGATCAGTAAGAATTGATGGTTCGATTGATACCTTGACTACAGAATTATCTCATGAATTTGAAATCAACACGAAGTCAATTCTTGACTGTCTGAACATGTCCTTGTTACTCCAAGTGAATTCCTTTTTATCAGGATATTTAGATCTCCAAATATCGACTAATCCAAGACATAGGTTATTAAACTCAGAATTAACTATGCTGGATATGTTAGAAGGGGGATATCTGTCAATCATCACATTAGATACAGAATTAAAATCTCCACCTACGATAATTTTGATATCCTGAAATACACCTATAACTCTAATAATGTCTTCTTCAAAGTCTTTAAATAATATCCTGTTGTTTTGTTTGTTGTTGGATGCATAAATATTCCCTAATCAATCAATCAATCAATCAAATGTATTTTATATCGCCCTTCGTACATCAGCTAATATCTCGAAGTGCTGTACAGAAACGCAGCCTAAAACCCCAAACAGCAAGCAATGCAAGTGTAGAAGCACGGCGGCTAGGAAAAACTCCCTAGAAAGGCCAAAACCTAGGAAGAAACCTAGAGAGGAACCAGGCTATGAGGGGTGGCCAGTCCTCTTCTGGCTGTGCCGGGTGGAGATTATAACAGAACATGGCCAAGATGTTCAAATGTTCATAAATGACCAGCATGGTCAAATAATAATAATCACAGAAGTTATCGAGGGTGTAGCAAGTCAGCACCTCAGGAGTAAATGTCAGTTGGCTTTTCATAGCCGATCATTAAGAGTATCTCTACCGCTCCTGCGGTCTCTAGAGAGTTGAAAACAGCAGGTCTGGGACAGGTAGCACGTCCGGTGGACAGGTCAGGGTTCCATAGCCGCAGGCAGAACAGTTGAAACCTAATAAAAACATTTCACTGTTGAAATTTACTGTTGAAATTAACCAATGTCCAGAGTGGTGAGTCTTACTACTGATGACCTTCCCTTTAAATGCACCTCTTAAAACTGCTACACCTGCAGAGTGGTTGTTGCCATATGATGACCAGATATCGTTACCCCATTGATTTTTCCAAAAAGATAGATCGGAAGAACAAGCATGAGTCTCTTGTAAAAAGTAAAAGTCTGCATTAAACCGTTTGCAATACAGGAAAATAGCCTTACGCTTGAGTAAATTACGAATAAAAAAATATATATATATTCCCAAACGATGGACGATGTCTACATTTTCCTGAAGTTTTGCTTTTGATTGGGGAATGACAGCTCCACAGATGTCAACAACTCTGCATTTGATGTCCTCACCCYCCTGCTCTGGAATTCCATGGAGCCTCAGGTTCCACCTGCGCTGGTATGTCTCCGCCTCGAGTTCAGCCACCTTCTTTTCATTTTCCTAGCAGATAACTTCCACTTTCTTCATGTCACTTTTGAGGGTTTTCACTTCTCCAAAGATAAAGTCAACAGATTTTTTAATGGCCTCAATTTTCATCGTATTCTCCCTAACCATGACCTCCAAGCCATTTGCCCTTTAATCTATCTTTGCTGTCAAAAGCATTACAATATTGTTTTGCATGTCAAGAAGTGACATACCCTCTTGGCCTCTCATCTTTTCCCCCTGGGGCTTGACTGGAGTGCCGGGGTCGTAAGGTAAAGGCCTGAGCTGGGGACTGGAGGGGCGCAAGTTGTGAGCATTGCTGTCCGTGCTCACCACATTTTCATCACCCATTGCACTATTTCCCCCCAACAGTTACATTCTGAAGAGGAGTACCCAAAATCATACTATCTTTTGTGGTTAATTGTCCATCTGACAATCTCTCCATTTCTTTCCTTTTGGTTCTGGTCGTGGCAGTTTCCATGTACGTTCGACAAGATAGTTTTTGAGCTAGCTAGCTTATCAGGCTATCTAGTGTTGTCGCAAACTTAGTTTTAGAGGTGAATAACTTGCAGAAAGTAATCAATTACTTTGGTAAATAAACAAAAAAATATTAATACGGGGTTTTATGACCGTAGAAATATTCCAATGGCGATAATTGGGTAAAGAAATCCAATAATTCCTTCAGCTACCAAAACAAATTATCTGCACTGGCCGCCATCTTGCGCGCCCTCGGCTGAAATAGTACTCACACACACACAACTATTTCATGTTTCTAAATTAGTTATTTATTCAGACCCAAGGGTACTGCTATGGGATCCCCTATGGCTCATAACTATGATAATGTGTATGTGGGTTACATGGAGAAACAGTCTATTCTCAATCCTCTCAAATGTTTTCTTGCCTAACATTATTATTTGGAAACGGTACATTGATGATATTTATTTTCTATGGAGGGGTAATGCAAAACAGCTCAAGGCATTCCATGCTTTTCTTAACTCTTGTTCTGAGCACCTGAGATTTACTATGCAATCTGACACATCTGTCAAATCAGTTTCCTTGAACTTCTGATTTTGTGTGAGGATAATTTTCTATACACTGATCTTTACACGAAACCCACTGATCGTAACAGTTTGTTGAGTGCTGAGAGCTGTCACCCGCTCTCCAAGGAAAACGTTTGCCCTACAGCCAATTCTGTCGAATCAAAACAATTTGCAAAAAACAATCAGATGTCGACAGAAATATGGCTGAGACGCAAAGAAGATTCAAGGAGGGGGGGCACAAAAATGGTCAGATTAATACTGCCATTAAGAAAATCCCTAATAAATCGAGACATGATCTCTTTCAAGGACAGTCCCGCAAAAAGAAGCATTCTTGCGTTCATACTGCCCACTATTCAAAGTGCTCTGAACAAATTGTGGGAATCGTTCAAACATTGGCACATTCTAAAATCCGATGACAGTATCGGTAATGTGTTTTCGGTCTCTGCCTTGGTCGTATTCTCGCGGGACAGAAGTCTCAGAGATCAATTGGTAAACTCTGATTTCCCACTCCAAAATACCCTGCACAACGTCTATTTGCGCCTCTACCGGATAGAAACTACAAGTGTAATGGCTGCGCTCAATGCAATGGCACTTACACATGTGGATCCTTCAAAACACCCCCAAACAGGGAAACAAATCCCAATGAATGGTGTTATCACGTGCTCCACTAAGGCAGTTATTTATCTTATAACTTGTCCTTGTGGTAAAAATTACGTGGGTAAAACGAAGCGCAAATTAAAAGTACGAATCTCGGAGTATCGTAGCATTAGGTGCAAAAACTTGGCGGCCCACTTTTTGGGAGCGAACCACTCGATTTCGTCCCTACGTTATATCAGCATCGAACACTTCACCCTCCCTATGAAAGGGGTGACCTCGACAATTTATGGTTAAAACGAGAGGCTGCCTGGATATTTCATTTAAAGACCCTTGCTGCCTTCGGTCTCAACGTAGACCTTGATTTGAAGTCATTTTTGTGATTTTGCTATTCATTGAAAATGTTTGTAGGACTATGTAGCAAAATTATATCTATGATCCTGTGCTATCCATTTATGTTTTTTTATATGTTATATTTGCATCTGTAAATTAACAAATGATATCAAGCCGCACCCAGACATGATTACAGACACCTGTGTGTGTCCTTTGACACTATATAAACTAGTGACCCGCAGTGTTCGTCATTATACCCTGATGAAGACAGCTTGTCTGCCGAAACGTTGGTTATTCAATTATTGCATCTGAGCTCCTAGAGTGTGCGGCTCTCCTTTTCACGGATGTACTAAATACCGTCATATAGGCCATTAAGTTACTCACTCACTCATTTCCCCTCGGACACGATCTTGTGGATGTCGCGTGAGATGGATGTGATTTTGATGCGCAGGCAGTCCTCCGATTGATTTATGTGAAAGCTGGTCCTGTCCTGAGTTTATATTGCATTCATAGAGGAAAATGAGGACTCGCAGGTGTAAGTCGATACGAACATTGTTAGCACATAAAATGCAAGTGTCTTTATTAGCTGTATTCCTCTGAGCATGCCACCCAAAACACATCCCTGATTTTAGCTCGATGTCTGGAATTCAATCAGCTCAGTTTGAATTACGGCCGCATCCAGCAAGGGTATCGTTTTCTTAGCAAGGGATGATAATTATCCACCTGGGCGGATAGAGAAGTGTAACAGGGTTATATTGGTGATTCCCCTTGCCACTTTATTGTTAAGCCAATGGGTTTTTGGTTTTAGTTTTGTCTTGCCTTCACCTACCCAACATGGCATCTTATTGGCTGGTTTGCGTGACTTGCTTACGAGTGAGGATATTTCAGTTAGACTCGTCCCAGTGAACAAGCACCAAACCAGCGGTAAATTGTTGGTTGCAAAGTACTGTACGTCAAAAGTGATGTTTATACTCCCAAGTGATGATTTAAATGTACAATTTATATCAATTTGTTTGTAAATGTTATTCGAACATCACACAAGATGCAGCGTTTTTTGGTGAATATTTATTGTGCATTTTGTTGTAGAGAATTCCCGCCAATACTAGTTAGCAACTTACTGTGTCTGGTGGGGGGGCTTCGTATATTTTGTACAGTGCGTTAGTGCAGAGTTGGATGGTGAGCCGTACATTGCATGACGTGCAATTTTGTGCTGTTTCTATCAGGTACAGAATCATGTACAAACGCAATGATATCCTTGGGCATGTTGTAGTCTTCAAATCTGGCGAAGTTGTTCCTCAACTGCTTGATGAACCCCTCCAAGTTGCAACCTGGTCCCTTGTTTCTTCAGTGTGCTGAAGTGTAGTAGCCTTCCAGATGACAAGTACAAATCGAACAACCGAAGTTTCCTAAGAATGGCCTTAAGTTGTTCCACCATGTCTATGACTGTTTAACCTTTTTCTTGTAACTGGAGATTTAACGCGTTTAAGTGACAGAATGTCAGTAAAAAAAACGGCAACATTTTCATTGCAAATAAGATGGTAAGGTGAACCCATATGTCTCTGTACATTCACTGAAACTACGATTTTCATTATCCACCTTTTTGATACTTTTGAGTTACATTTTCTCTGGCTATCAAGCCTATTGTTCTGAACGAATGTTGACTTTAAAAAAAGTAGTGTAGCCCAGTGGCAAGCTGTRGTTCAATGCAGGTGGGGCATTAATATGTCACAAAAGTTTGCAAACAATGTAAAAAATATATATATATTAAGTTAATAAAGCTGCGTACAAACATGGTCTCTTTTGATTTCTTAAGGCAGCTCCAAAATGCAGGTGTTTCAGCCTAGCTCAGTGCTTTCTGTGGTGGGAAAATACAGAACATTGCACCATGATTGGCTCAGTGTTCTGCCACTCATGGAGACACTACGTCACCACCAAGTCTAAGGGTAGAGCTCTAAAATTCTAGTCCCTTGTACTGCCATAGAGTTGCATTAGAAGTGCCCATCCAAGAAGACTCGAGGTCAATGGCCACAAATGTCAAATCAAGTTATATCTACAGTAGCTTTGATTGGACTTTCAAAATCTTAGCTAGCAGTCATGAATCAAGTCGACAATCTACTGGCAAATCCTTATATGAAGAGAAATAATGAGAAAATAYWTAAAACGTATCAGTGCTCGTCGGCCATTGCAGATTCCAAATTCAACAATGAGTGGTTTGGAAGGAATCGGTGGCTAACTGCAAGCATTGCAAAGCAATCATTAGCCTGCTATTCAGTGGCGTGGCTGTGTGGTCCCAAGTCTAAGATTAAGGGTCTATTTTCCTAGTTTAAAGTTATAGAAATTAAACATTGGTCTTGCTGTCAATGAAGCATGATTTGTGCTGTGCTCAAAACAACTCAGAACTGCAAAATTTTACTTTAGTGAGTTCAAGACAACTGGGAACTCGGGGGGGGGAAATGAGCTACAACTGGGAAAATTGTTTTAACTTTCATCCAACTTGGAATTTTAAATCGGGAACTTGGGCCTCTTTCTAGCGCTACGACCTGAAAATCACTTACATCATCATGATTCACCCCCCCCCCCCCCCCCCCCCCCCCCCCCCCCCCCCGAGTTCCCAGTTGTCTTGAAAGCACCATAAATCCAGAGAATGCCAGACTTTGATGACAAAATTTGCACACGAATGCCCGCTGCGCCACCTTCCTGTTCAAGTGAGCACAGCACAAGGTGAGTCCAAATATGTCTTGTATGCTGCTGCATAAATGATGTAATATGCAAGGGAGATATGTATAATGTAGCTAAGAAAGTAATGCTAAGTATGTTGTGTTGTATGCTGTTAGTAGCCCATGTGTCTGCCCCACCCTAATAATTTGGTCTATTTTCACCTCTTAATTTAGCCTACTGTTCTGACTTGGTGGTGCACATGTAGCCTATAACCTGTTTTTGAAAAATGTAATCATTGAATATAGTAAGAGTTTTCATTGTCTGCTTATATTTCCCCTTTACTTATCCTACAGTTCTGACTTGGTGTACAGGGAGAACACTGTAAGAACGGTCCATGTTCTGAAATCTGTCGCTGTACATTTTCAGAAGTGCTGAACAAAGTTATATTGACTACGTCCTTCCTAGCTCGCTCATTGTTGTCTTAATCGAAATTACGAATGGCCTCTTATGCAATTGTCGTCCCCTTATGCCATAGTTTGTACATCTCAATTGTCAGTAGAAATCACATTTGTTTAATTAAACAAGTCAGCCATATCAGCAGTTTAAGTCAGTAAATCAGGCTGAATGAACTGTTTCGCTGCCAGACAAGGCTCAGTTGATAGCCAGGTGTAGCAGTGGTATAGTGCAATTAATGTATTGTTTATTGTTGTGACTTTGCTGGCATGCATCCCACATTTATTTTATTTTTTGGCCCCACCAAGATTTACAGGCTAAAATCGCCACTATTGTAGCCTACAGTAGGCTACAGTAGCCCTGTTTTTCCCCACCAATCAATGCACAGAGAAATATACACAAATAATAATTGAATAGATACATGGTGATTTTTATGAGCGTAATCAGATCAAAATTATTGTTCTTGTCACAGAATTTTATGTACTAATCAGATATTAAACATTTTGGTCAATTTGTAGTGTAGGCCAATTAATTGTGCTAATTATGTTCTGGCCGACCGACTATTAGCTCAGAAAAAAATTGGCCCAAGGCGAAACCTAATTGATGAACCCTAAAGTATAGTCTGAGCCATTGTAGTACAGTGGCTTGCGAAAGTATTCACCCCCTTGGCATTTTTCCTATTTTGTTGCCTTACAACCTGGAATTAAAGTAGATTTTTATTTTTTATATTATTTGATTTACACAACATGCCTACCACTTTGAAGATGCAAAATATGTTTTATTGGGAAACAAACAAGAAATAAGACAAAAAAACAGAACTTGAGTGTGCATAACTATTCACCCACCCAAAGTCAATACTTTATAGAGCCACCTTTTGCAGCAATTACAGCTGCAAGTCTCTTGGGGTAGTTTAGTTTATTAATTCGACCATTTAAAAAAAACAAGCTCACATAAAACTTGAAAAAGCCATACATGCACATGAAGAAAATCATCGAGGATAACACACAAAGTCTGGGACTTAATTCCATTGTGGTCCTCTTGAGACAAGATGGCTAGACAAGATCGAACACAGTATGGCAGTGAAATAATAAAACAAAAACAGAAGGTCTATCATCATTCCAGTTACATTATAGGGGTTATTCATATGGGCACAGAAGACATCAAACAAATTTTTACTTTATTTTAAAGCTGCCCAGAGGATGTTGTTTTTATGGGCAGAGGCAACTCATTCCATTCTGAGGCTCCAGTATACAAGAAAGTACCTTTCCCAGCGATACTCCTAAACCTGTATAAACACACAGCAACACCTGATCTGGTGCTGTGATTGTGTGCATCCCTAACACGAGGAAAGTAATCACTTCGATATCTGGGCGCTAGACCATAAATACTCCTGTCAACCAAACCTAGTCTAATCTGGGACACCCTAGCCTCAACAGGCAGCCAGTTTAGTTCCTGAAAGCAGCTCCTACCTATGTGAGTACGTGGACTCACCTTCAATACTAGCCCAGAATAAGCTGATCAGGGTATCTGGAACTTCCCCTTCATAAGTTTAGATAAGCCCCCAAACCAGAAAGTACTAGCATAGTCAAAATGGCATTGAATGAGGGCTGTAGCTAGCACTTTCATGGAGTCCTTATCAAGCAGCTTGGACTTTCTAGACAAAAACTTAGTCCTGATATTAACCTTTCCTAGCACCTTTTTGACCATGCTCACACCTCCCATGCTTCCATCAAGGATACATCCCAAGTAGCTAACAGAGGTTTTAGTAGTCAGCACCTCACCCCCTAACTCCACTCTGATTTCAGACGACCTACACAATTTAGGTTTGGGTCCAAAAACAATTGCTTCAGTTTTCCCTAAGTGCAGAGAGCTTATTATCTCCAAGCCATTTGCTAATGTTAGTAAGCTCTGTGCTAAGTATGCTCTCCAACATAGTGTTACTTTTGTGAGACACCAAAAGTGTAGAGTCATCCGCATAAAGAAAAAGACGGCAAGAACAAGCATCTGCCATATCATTAATATACTATAAAAACAGCAGAGGCCCAAGCACGCTCCCCTGCGGAAGGCCACAACTCATTGGTTTTGCCTGAGGCAGTAAACCATTAATCTCTAACACTTGCTCCCTTCCTGATAAATAGGACTTTACCCAGCCTAGAGGGATACTGCTTAACCCCAGTGCCTCCAGTTTGGAGATTAGGAGACAGTGGATACCTGTATCAAAAGCCTTCTGTAGGTCAAGCAGTACCATTCCACACAGATTCCCCTCATCAATCTCTTTCCCGATGAAGTCAGTCAAGTAAAGTAGACATGAATCAGTGGACTATGTTTTTCTAAAACCTGACTGAAAATCATACATTAGACCCTGTTTGTTAACATATTCATACATTTGCTCATGTACAATTCTCTCCAGGATCTTTGATGTTACACAGAGGATAGATACAGGCCTATAATTCCCAGGGTCAGACTTTATCCCCTTCTTATACAGAGGTATAACTTTAGCTTGTTTCATGTCCCTGGGAAAGGTGCCTTGTTCAAGAGAGAGATTAACGATATGCGTAATACAAGGGCCAATTTGCTCAGCAGAATCTATAAGAAACCTTGCAGGAATATTATCCAGGCCTGTGGCTTTGAAGCATTTAAGCTCTGCCAGCATACTGACTATTTTGGCTGTTGCTACCTTTGCAAAAGAAAAAGAGTTTGGCTGAACCCCTACTCTACATAATACTTCTTGACTTGGTTGCTTCCATACAAACCAGAACTGGTGGGCAGCTTGCTAACCAGCTTGCTGGCAACAGAAGTAAAAAAAAAATTGTTGAATTCATTGGCAACCTCTGCTTTTTCATATACCAGCTCCCCCTTGATGTTCAGTCCAATACTGTTTAGTTTGTTTTTGGTAGTACTACTACAGCCTAGTTCCTTAAATGATTTCCAAAGCTTTTTAAGGGCATTTTTGTTCTCAATTATTTTCTCAGCAAAGTAACCCCTCTTAGCTTCATCCATCCTGCTCTGTGCTTCATTTATGTGATGTTTATATAGGACAAAATCATGCTGCTCTTGAGAGTTCTTACATTTTTTAAAAGGCCTTATTCCTTGCTTGGATAGATTCTAGAATCTCATGCAGGTGTGTCTTTATAAGCTTGGCACATCTAGACACAGTGATTTTTGCCTTTGCCCATTCTTCAAGGCAAACCTGCTCCAGCTCCTTCAAGTTGGATGTGTTCTGCTGGTCTACAGCAATTTTTAAGTCATACCACAGATTCTCAATTGGATTGAGGTCTGAGCTTTGACAAGGCCATTCCAAGTCATTTAAATGTTTCCCCTTAAACCACTCAAGTGTTGCTTTAGCAGTATGCTTCGGAAGGTCATTGTCCTGCTGGAAGGTGAACCTCCGACCCAGTCTCAAATCTCTGGAAGAGTGAAACAGGTTTCCCTCATGATTTTCCCTGTTATTAGCACCATCCATCATTCCTTCAATTCTAACCAGTTTCCCAGTCCCTGCCGATGGAAAAACATCCCCACAGCCTGATGCTGCCACCACCATGCTTCACTGTGGGGATGGTGTTGGATTTGCGCCAGACATAGCGTTTTCCTTGATGGCCAAAAAGCTCAATTTTAGTCTCATCTGACCAGAGTACCTTCTTCCATATGTTTGGGGAGTCTCCTACATGCCTTTCGGCGAACACCAAACGTGTTTGATAATTTTTTTCTTTAAGCACTGACTTTTTTTTATGGCCACCCTTCCATAAAGCCCAACTTTGGAGTGTACGGCTTAAAGTGGTCTTATGGACAGATACTCCAATCTTCGCTGTGGAGCTTTGCAGCTCCTTCAGGGTTATCTTTGGTCTCTTTGTTGTCTCTCTGATTAATGTCCTCCTTGCCTGGTCTGTGAGTTTTGGTGGGCGGCCCTCTCTTGGCAGGATTGTTGTGGTGACATATTCTTTCTATTTTTTAAATAATGGATTTAATGGTGCTCCGTGGGATGTTCAAAGTTTCAGGTATTTTTTTATAACCCAAGCCTGATCTGTACTTATCCACAACTTTGTCCCTGACCTGTTTGGAAAGCTCTTTGGTCTTCATGGTGCCGCTTGCTTGGTGGTGCCTCTTGCTTAGTGGTGTTGCAGACTCTGGGGCGGTTCGGAACAGGTGTGTGTGAAAATACATTTGAAGTCGGAAGTTTACATACACTTAGGTTGGAGTCATTAAAACTCATTCTTCAACGACTCCACAAATTTCTTGTTAACAAACTATAGTTTTGGCAAGTCGGTTAGGACATCTACTTTGTGCATGACACAAGTAATTTTTCCAACAATTGTTTACAGACAGGTTATTTCACTTATAATTCACTGTATCACAATTACAGTGGGTCAGAAGTTTACATACACTAAGTTGACTGCCTTTAAACAGCTTGGGAAATTCTGGAAAATTATGTCATGGCTTTAGAAGCTTCTGATAGGCGAATTAACATCATTTGAGTCAATTGGAGGTGTACCTGTGGATGTATTTCAAGGCCCATTTTCAAACTCAGTGCCTCTTTGCTTGACATCATGGGAAAATCTGAAGAATTCAGCCAAGAACTCAGAAAAAAAATTGCAGACCTCCACAAGTCTAGTTCATCCTTGGGAGGAATTTCCAAACACCTGAAGGTAACACGTTCATCTGTACAAACAATAGTACGCAAGTATAAACACCATCGGACCACACAGCCGTCGTACCGCTCAGAAAGGAGACGCGTTCTGTCTCCTAGAGATGAACGTACTTCCGTGCGAAAAGTGCAAATAAATCCCAGAACAACAGCAAAGGACCTTGTGAAGATGCTGGAGGAAACGGGTACAAAAGTATCTATATCCACAGTAAAACGAGTCCTATATCGACATAAGCTGAAAGGCCGCTCAGCAAGGAAGAAGCCACTGCTCCAAAACCACCATAAAAAAGCTAGACTACGGTTTGCAGCTGCACATGGGGACAAATATTGTACTTTTTGGGGAAATGTCCTCTGGTCTGAGGAAACAAAAATATAACTGTTTGGCCATAATGACCATCGTTATGTTTGGAGGAAAAAGCTTGCAAGCAGAAGAACACCATCCCAACCGTGAAGCATGGGGGTGGCAGCATCATGTTGTGGGGTTGCTTTGCTGCAGGAGGGACTGGTGCACTTCCCAAAATAGATGGCATCAGGTAGGAAGGTTATGTGGATATATTGAAGCAACATCTCAAGACATCAGTTAGGAAGTTAAAGCTTGGTCGCAAATGGGTCTTCCAAATGGACAATGACCACAAGCATACTTCCAAAGTTGTGGAAAAATGGCTTAAGGACAACAGAGTCAAGGTATTGGAGTGGCCATCACAAAGCCCTGACCTCAATCCTATAGAAAATTTGAGGGCAGAACTGAAAAAGCGTGTGTGAGCAAGGAGGCGTACAAACCTGACTCAGTTACACCAGCTCTGTCAGGAGGAATGGGCCAGAATTCACCCAACTTATTTGGGGAAGCTTGTGGAAGGCTACCTGAAACGTTTGACGTTTGAGTGTAAGTAAACTTCTGCCAGGAGAATGCTACCTGCCCGAATGCGTAGTGGCAACTGTAAAGTTTGGTGGAGGAATAATGGTCTGGGGCTGTTTTTCATGGTTTGGACTAAGCCCCTTAGTTCCAGTGAAGGGAGATCTTAACGCTATGGCATATGACATTCTAGAATATTCTGTGCTTTCAAGTACACTAACGCTTATAAGAAATCCCGCTACGCCCTCCAACGAACCATCAAACAGGCAAAGCGTCAATACAGGGCTAAGATCAAATCCTATTAAACCGGCTCTGATGCACGTCAGATGTGGCAGGGCTTGCAAACTATCACGGATTACAAAGGGAAACCCAGCCACTAGCCGCCCAGTGACGTGAGCCTACCACACCAGCTAAATGCATTCTACGCTCGCTTTGAGGCAAGCAACGCTGAACCATGCGTGAGAGCACCAGCTGTTCCAGATGACTGTGTGATCACTCTCCGTAGCCAATGTGAGTAAGACCTTTAAACAGGTTATCATTTACAGACATATTATCAGGACGCATGCGCTGGCATGTGCTGACAAGTGTATTCATAGATATTTTCAACCTCTGCCTGACCCAGTCTGTAATACCTACCTGTTTCAAGGAGACCACCATAGTCCCTATGCCCAAGAACGTCAAGGTAACCTGTCTAAATGACTTTCGCCCCGTAGCACTCACATCTAGAGCCATGAAATGCTTTGAAAGGCTCATTGCTCACAACATCAGCTCAGACACCTTGGAGCCACTCCAATTTGCTTACCGCCCCAACAGATGCACAGATGATGCAATCTCTTTTGCACTCCACACTGCCCTTTCCCACCTGGACAAAAGGAACACCTATTTGAGAATGCTGTTCATTGACTACAGCTCAGCGTTCAACACCATAGTGCCCTTGAAGCTCATCACTAAGCTAAGGTCCCTGGGACTGAACACCTACCTCTGCAACTGGTCCCTGGACTTCCCGACTGGCCGCACACTGGTGGTGAGGATAGACAACGACAAATCCGTCATGCTGACCCTCAACACGGGGCCATGCAGGTGTGCGTGCTTAGTCCCCTCCTGTACTCCCTGTTCACCCACGACTGCATGGCCGCGCACAACTCCAACGCCATCCATTAAGTTTTCAGATGACACAACAGTGATATGCCTGATATAATCAAATGAAAATGTATTGTTCACATACAAATATTTAGCAGATGTTATTGCAGGTGTAGCGAAATGATTGTAACTACGATGACTGCTGACTATGATGAGAAAGCCTATAGGGAGGTGGTCAGAGACCTGGCAGTGTGGTGCCAGGACAACAACCTCTCCCTCAATGTCAGTAAGACAAAGGAGCTGATCTTGGACTACAGGAAACGAAGGGCTGAGCACAGGGCTGCTGCAATTTCGACAGGGCTGTAGCGGAGATTAGAGAGCTTCAAGTTCCTCGGTGTCCACATCACTAAGGATCTATCATTGTCCAAACACACCAACACTGTCGTGAAGAAGGCACAACCACACCTTTTCCCCCACAGGAGGCTGAAAAGCTTTGGCATGGGTCCTCAGATCCTCAATGTTCTACAGTTGCACCATTGAGAGCATCTTGACTGGCTGCATCACGGCTTGATATGGCAACTGCTTCATATCTGACCGCAAGCCACTATAGAGGGTATTTTGTACAGTCCAGTACATCACTGTGGCCGAGCTCCCTGCCATCCAGGTCCTCTTTATACCAGGCAGTGTCAGAGGAAGACCCCATAAAATGTCAGACGCCAGCCACTCAAGCCGTAGACTGTTCTCTCTGCTACCGCACGGCAAGCCATCAGGACCCTGAACAGCTTCTACKCCCAACCCATAAGACTTCTAAACAAGATTCTCAAATGGCTACCCGGACTACCTGCATTGGCCCTCAGAGTGGGGGACTGGGGGTGGTGCCAAAGGTGCAACCATACTGTTACAGATGACAAAAGGGAAATAATATATTGTTGCCATGTCAGCAGGAAAAATACCTCTAATATTTAATAATCTCCCCATGATTAACCAGGAAGTCAGGATAGAATGGGTATCATCACCAACCCGTATTCTGCAGTCTTAGTAATGTTGAAATGAGGGCAGGCTTTTTGGCTCAATTGTAGAGAAAAGCTATCTGGATTGAGCAACTCAAATCAAATGTTATTTGTCACATGCGCCGAATACAACAGGTGTAGGTAGACCTTACAGTGAAAGGCTTAATCACAAGCCCTTGACCAACAATGCAGTTTTAAGAAAAATACCTAAAAAATTAAGTAAAAAATAATTTAAGAGCAGCATTAAAATGACAATAGCGAGGCTATATACAGGGGGTACCGGCACAGAGTCAATGTGCGGGGACACCGGTTAGTTGAGGTAATTGAGGTAATATATACATGTGGGTAGAGTTTAAAGTGACTTATGCATAGATAATGGAGAGTTGCAGCAGCGTAAAAGAGGGGAGCAATGCATGTAGTCTGGGTAGACATTTGATTAGATGTTCAGCAGTCTTATGGCTTGGGGGTAGAAGCTGTTTAGAAGCCTCTTGGCCTAGACTTGGTGCTCCGGTACCGCTTTTCATGCGGTAGCAGAGAGAACAGTATGACTAGGGTGGCTGGAGTCTTTGACAATTTTTTGGGCCTTCCTTTGAGACAACACCTGGTATAAAGGTCCTGGATGGCAGGAAGCTTGGCCCCAGTGATATAATGGGCCGTACGCACTACCTTCTGAGTCAGAGCAGTTGCCATACCAGGCAGTGATGCAACCAATCAGGATGCTCTTGATGGTGCAGCTGTAGAACCTTTTGAGTACCCTAAATCAAAACAATTTAGTGAACACCTGTAGCCCGGAGCCATGTATTTAGAACTCTCTAAGCATATGGCTCTGCTGTAGCCCACATATGCCTGTTGACTCTAATAATTGTGGAGTATTCCTACTCTCAAAAGTGGGTTCCTAGATGATTTCAGCTGATCCGTTTGGCCCAAATAATACTTTAAGCAGAAAAATAAGTAAAAATAAATAAAATGATAAGAAAACTAAGTCAGAAACATCTCACTCAAACTGGGGCAAAGAATATCTCCTGGCTGAATCTATCCCCGATTCATGGATTTATTCTATTTATCTAGACCGGATATAGGGTTGTAATAAACCCCGCCTCTTCCTTTCTGGACAAGAATCGTTGGCCAACATGGCTCCGATTGTGAGTACTCACGGTGAAATATGTTGTATAGCTACCTATAAGACGTTTTTATTGTCTGTCGTTTATTGTATTTGATGTGCACGTAATAAATCCATATTGGACTGTGTTTCCGTGAGGCCAAATAAGTAAAGGAGTACCAACAAATGGCTTTGTTTACCAGTTGGGCCTGTACCCAATGAACCACGTTGTAGCAATTTAGTTCATGCGTTACCTAGCTAGTCGGCAACTGTAACTTAAACGTGAACCATCAGCACACCAGCTGGCAATGCACTAGATAGAAGTTGTCGTGCTAAATTAAATCCGATTAATGGCACTTTTAAAATTAATACAAATAACGTTGGGCCCGGTTTCCCAAAAGCGTCAGTCAGCATGTGTCGGTTCGAATTTGGTTAGGCGAACCAGACGTGTGTACTCGCATACTTAGTTTAAGATCTAAGACCTTCGCTTGAAAAACGAGAAGGAACCGGCAATCGTACCATGTCCATATTGGGCGCCGTAGTCAGTAATACACGTCCTCAAAATAGTATGAAAGAATCTAAGGGTGCGTTCGTATAGTCACTCTGGCGATCTACTCCGATTTCAGAGCGCACTCGTTTGAGTGCCAGAGCGCAAAATAACGGATTAATTTACGAACGTGCAACACCCGTTGAATATGACCGGTGTCAGTAAATGTAGAATTAAAACGTGATTAAATTGTTGCCAGCAGTACAGTTGGTCACCAAAGCTGTAGATAACATACAGCCAAACCAGCTCTGCTAGGGCTGGTAAAATGGTCAGTGAGGTGTTCTCTCATTTGTGACTGGAAGTAACTAGCCAACTTTATCCAGCTAGCTTGGGTACTTGACTGGCCAAATTTTGGCTGTGCACGACCACATGAAAAAACGTTTTATTTAACTAGGCAAGTCAGTTAAGAATGAGTTCTTATTTACAATGGCGGCCAAACCGGACAATGCTGAGCCAATTGTGCGCCGCTCTATGGGACTCCCGATTTATGTCTTTTTGTGATGCAGCCCGGGATCGAACCAGGGTCTGTAATGACACCTCTAGCACTGAGATGCAGTGCCTTAGACCGCTGCACCACTTGGGAGTAGAACTTGCGGGAAAACCAAAGTGAACAGAAACGTTACAAAATATCATAATATATGCACAAACTGATGGGAATAATGCGTGGACGCCTTTTAAGTACATCACTAGAACCATTGATCTTAACTGTTCTGACGATATACTTAAGCATTTGGGAAACCGGGCCCTGGCCAGATTGATAACACACACCAATCAAGTTAGCTAGTTTTAAAAACAGATTATCCATTATATCATAGTCAAATGGCTGATATAACAATGGAAATAAATGTTTTCAAAAATAGAAAGCAGTTAGGAGGCAAGATCAGGTGGGACCATTCTAGCCCATGAGAGGGCAGGTAGATGTGTACAACGGGCATGTAAAGTGTTTTTCCCTATGAGTTTCCAGAATGTCACCTGGCCTAATTATATCAGTACACTCATAACAACCTATGCATTACGAAACTTCTATTAGATCAAATAAGACCCATGTGGCTCAGTTGTGAGAGCATGGCGCTTGCAACACCAGGGGGTGGTTTTGATTTCCACAGGGCACCAGCACAAAAAAGATTATCCGCTCACTACTGTTAAGTCGCTCTGGATAAGAACGTCTGATAAATGACAAAATGTACGACTTTTTTAAATAGTTGACCAAATTCAACACAGTCTCATTGACTTCCATACAAAAACTCCTAGCTTGGTGAGTGGGAAAAAACCGACACCTGCTGGAGAATGATTTTGAGCCCAGTTATCCCTCTCGCTTCGCCTCTTCTTGTTTAAAAAAAACGTTTTTACTGTTTTTAAAAAAAGAACCAAAGACAGGTACAGTATGCAGATTGGCAGAAATTGCTTCTGTAAATAAGAATTTGTTCTTAACTGACTTGCCTAGTTAAATAAAGATAAAATAAATGTTAAAAAAACACTGTGCTATCACGTTAGATACTTAAACGAAACCGTCAGTGGTGTATTCATAATACCAACTCTGTTACAAAATGTTTTGCACCAGAAACATTTACTCCAAACGGAAATCGTTTTGCAACAAAAACAAGTTTCTATTGGACAAATTCTGGTTCCGTTTGGTTCTTAAATGGTAATCGATTTCCTTTGCATGACGAAATGAATACACCTCTGGTGTAATCTGTTTTATCAAGTCATTTGGAATAATGTTAGCCCCTCTGCAATGTCTTGACAGAAGAAGCAGGTCATCAAAAAGACCAAAACAGGTGGCAAGAAGAAGAAGCAGGTCCTGAAGTTCACCCTGGACTGCACTCACCCAGTGGAGGATGGCATCATGGATGCTGCCAACTTTGTAAGTAGCCAATGTTAGAGAAAATAACATGCAATATCCTAGGGCTGGGAATTGCCATGAAGTTCACAATATGATATTATTGCGAGTGACGTTCCAAACATTGCTCACTATATATCTGTTGCAAAGAGATGAGAGAAAATGAGTTTTGATCAGTCATGGAAATAAGTTCTGTAAACATGTTGGCTCCCTATTTTAAAATGATGAAGAACAAGCCTTGAGATGAAAAATACCAGTGTTTTGGCACAGCCGACTAGCACTAGATAATGCTACCTACCCATGTGTTGGTCCCATGTTTCATGAGCATTAATTATTCAACAGCAGTCAAGGTTGTTCTGGCTCTGAGGCCTATAATGCGCTAATGTATTGTTAAGGTGACAATACGGAATGTTTTTTAATTTATAAACTAATCAACACTGATTTTACAGGGGTGTGAGTTCGCTGATGCTCTCTATTGGCCTATATGTCCATTCAGAAAGTTTCCTAAAGTAGCCTGTCTGAACTCCATCTCTTTAATAAGAATCAAACACTCCTGTCATGATGTAATCTTGTGAAAGGCCTATTTTCAGTAGCTTAGACTACATKATTTCTCTCATTACGGTGTCTTCGCTTTGAAGAAACACCCCCGAACGGTTATGTCGGTGATAGTGTTCATTGGTCTGGCCAATTACTGTGACCTCAAATTCCAAGACTGGCACAGCCCTAATTGTAATGTTATTTTTGTTGTTGATGAGTTACTCTGGTGATGGGAGGATAAACTGCATTAAGTAATTAGCCTAGGCACAGAGGCCTGCTAGCCAGCTGCACAGAAAGATGGATGGGACACATTTGCAATTCACTGGTATTTAGCTATGTTTTTATCGTTTTGTAGTGCTTTAGCCACTGAATTCTAGTAGTTTTTACTTGAAAGAATAAAACATCAATCACAAAATGTGCCACTTGCACAATACAGCTAATTCCGCACAGCACTGCATCTCGCCCGGCTTGTAGCCTCAGCGAACGGCGTGGGGCACTAGCATTCGTCGTGGATGTGGGGGTTGTGAAACATGAATTTGGGCCAATCCCCGACAACCCATATATCAAAACTTAGTTACTAAGCTCTACTTTGTAACTTTCTGTTTGTTTTGTCTCTGATAACATTTGAATGACAGTAGTGATGAAAACCTTATTACTTTATATTTCTGTCAAAAGATGTCCGATGACTGAAACACCCTCAGGACTTTCCCACACTTGGAAATACAATGTTGCATCGGTCTTACTGTGATATGTTTAGGAATACTCATCGCAAAGAGCAAATATGAAAACAGATTTGGCAAGTTTCACAAAAAGGGCAGTCCCACAGATCTGAATGTTCTTAGCACGGCACCCGCTTTACATTTGGGCTCATATCGTGTCATTATCATAAAGCACAGTATTGGGATTGTTAGACATGGGTAACAACTGCCACAATGTTTTCAAATGATTTATGTATTTTGACGGCCATATTATTGACATTTAGTGGCGGGAAAAATATATTTTGGGGGGTAGAATCCATTGTTGCGTCAACCTAACGCCATAATAATATCGCCAAAATGTAACTATCGATTGTATTTCTTAATTTTTTTTTTGCACTGCAATATCCTATTAAGTATGTCTTTGTTACTAGAGAAGAGCCCTATTACTTATTTCGATGTACACATTGCATGGCACAAATTATTCATAATCCAGATACTCCTGGTTTATCCACGTTATGCTGATACTGGCCTCTCTTCAATGTAGTAACGCTACAACTGTAATGGGTAGTGGGGTATGATATTTTGCAGTTGGTGTGTTACACCGCAGACATTTAGGATTCAGATTAGTGCGGAGCGATTAGGGGTTTTTGAGGTTGGTTTCGGCTGGATTATAAACAAATAATCGCGTTTTTAGGTTTCAATTTTTATGTGGGTTGACTGCTGTAATAACACTGAATAAAAGTCAGATGGTGGTGGTGACTGCCCATTACTGGTTATCACTTACTAACCATAATTTATTCACTTTACTTTACTTTAATAAAATATTTGTTTTATGTTATGACGTATCAGTACTTTGGACTAACAGATTGTTTGTTGGTCAGCTCGGGCCCAGGTTATTTACAGTTGCGAAACGAGAATGCCATTTGTGGCTAGCATTAATGCAAGGTGACTCTGTACATCTGGGCTTTATTTAATGGGGGGTAGGGTTCAAATTATACATTGACTCTTGGCTAGCCCCGAACTGTTCTGGAGGTGCCCGACGTATCCTGATAGTTGCAATGACACTTGTACTTGTCTTCTCTTACTAGCACTAATTTTGCTGTTAGCTGCTTTGAGGAACTTTCAGTTCGTATGACTGTGATACGTGGTTGTCGTACCTAACTAAAGTTAAATGCGTTAACTGTAAATTCCTCTGAATTAGAGCGTCTACTAAATGTTTAACATGTAAATTATATTGACAGAATATTTGCAGCAGTATGTAGCAGTCATTACAGCTAGTATCCATATTTGGGAGAAAGACTGTCCTAAAATACACCTTTGGTCTTGTTGGTTAGGAGCAATTCCTGCAGGAGCGCATCAAGGTCAACGGTAAAGCTGGGAACCTGGGTGGTGGTGTGGTGTCCATTGAGAGGAGCAAGAGCAAAATCGCTGTGAATTCTGAAGTGCCCTTCTCCAAAAGGTATGTTTGAATCAAATCTTGATTTATCTTTTGAATTGCCCTGCTTGCAATGTGATGTGCCGAGCAACATCACTTGCCATTTTATGTTGTGTTGTCTGATGGAGGGACTTGGTTTGTCTCCACAGTTATGCATGTAAGGGTTATTGCATTTTCACCTTTTCAATTAGGAAGTTGGAGCTGTCTTGCTATATGTGATGTTTTCCATGTTGCTTTCTGTTATGGGGTCATGGCACTGTTTTGTAATCGATGTTAGGCCTTTATTGGTTTTATTGTTTTGCCTGATGGACAGTCTGGAGCAAATGCATGTATAATTCATTATTTTAAGTGCTCTTAAAGTGATTAGCGGTTGAAATAAGGTCTGAGGATCATAAAATACTATCATTAGGCGGATTGAGATGTACATGAATAGAAAACATTAAGAGACATGGATAGAACGCATGTTATTTTTGGACTTCAGTCAGTTTTATTTCCACAATTGGAGATGCTGTGATCTGATCAATGACTCCAGCAGTGAACATGATTTTTGTCAGTTCTATAATAAAAAATGTTTCCATGCCACCATGTATCCTCAGACATTCATTGATTCTTAAGCTCCTTCTGAAGCTATATTTAGCCCTATATGGCATGAAATTATAGAACACTAGCAACACCCCCCCCACCTGGTAAATAATTGGAAATGTATCATTTATAATAATGGATTTATTTTATATTGTGCTTTTCATAACAAGAACAATCTCAGTTGCTTTAAAAACAAAATTGGGGATCTGGCAGTTCTTGGGTGATTGTCTTCCACATCCTCCAATGACAGGCATTTCAGAAAGGTACAGTTGAAGTCAGAAGTTTACATACACTTAGGTTGGAGTCATGAACTTGTTTTTCAACCACTCCACAAATGTCTTGTTAACAAACTATAGTTTTTGCAAGTCGGTTAGGACATCTACTTTGTGCATGACACAAGCAATTTTCCAAAAATTGTTTACAGACAGATTATTTCACTTATAATTCACTGTATCACAATTCCAGTATGTCAGAAGTTTACATACACTAAGTTGACTGTGCCTTTAAACAGCTTGGAAAATTATGACATAGCCTATCAGAAGCTTCTAAAGCCAATTGACATTATTTGAGTCAATAGGTGTACCTTTGGATGTATTTCAAGGCCTACCTTCAAACTCACTGCCTCTTTGCTTGATATCATGGGAAAATCAAAAGAAATCAGCCAAGACCTCAGAAAAAAAATTGTAGACCTCCACAAGTCTGGTTCATCCTTGGGAGCAATTTCCAAACGCCTGAAGGTACCACGTTCATCTGTACAAACTATAGTATGCAAGTACAAACACCATTGGACCACACAGCCGTCATACCGCTCAGGAAGGAGACACCTTCTGTCTCCTAGAGATGAATGTACTTTGGTGCGAAAAGTGCAAATAAATCCCAGAACAACAGCAAAGGACCATGTGAAGATGTTGGAGGAAACGGGTACAAAGTAGAGGTCGACCGATTTATGAATTTTCAATACCGATACCGATTATTGGAGGACAAAAAAAGCCGATACCGATTAATCGGCCGATTTATAAAAAAAAAATAGATATATATATCATACACACACACACATTTTTGTAATAATGACAATTGCGACAATACTGAATGAACAATGAACACTTGTTTTAACTTAATATAATACATAAATACACACACGCACACAGCTCTGAAGTGACAATGATACTGAAGAGTCTGCTTAGGAGACAAATACTCTCAACTGTTTGAATAAAAATAGAGTTTAAGTTACCTGTGATGAATGTTGAAAACAAAAACTTTAATTTCTATATGCAGGAAATCCTATTTTAATAATGGGCATGGTAAGAATTGACAACCAAAGTGCGAGTCATAATTACCATGACACCTTTTAGCAAAATCTGAAAAGCGGTTCCTTCATTTATTCCATAGGATATAATTAGATTCACTTAAAATAAGGTCTGTGTTTCGTGTAGGCTTCCATCACCGTGCCAATTTTATAACTGTGTAGATATCCATAGGACAAGGTAACTCTGATCAATATTGGCTAAATATAAGCGAAGATACATTTTTTTGTAGAGTGGATTTATGAAAATATGTTGACAAACGTTACCTTATCCTAGTGAGATTTACACGGGTATCAAAACGTCGAGGCAGTTTAAGCCTGCACGAAACACAGACCTTATTTGAAGTAGACCAAGACATTCTCTATGGAAGACATGAACGATAAAATAACGAAGGAACCCCTTTCAAATTCAGCCGCAAGTTATTACAGGAATTATAAAGCGTCGACTTTCTCTCTAAACCATATACCTTTGACTAATCCGGAAACTATCACCTCGAAAACAAAACGTTTATTCCGTTCCGTATTTTATCTAACGGGCGGCATCCATGAATCTAAATATTCCTGTTACATTGCACAACCTTCAATGTTGTCATAATTACGTAAAATTCTGGCAAATTAGTTCGCAAAGAGCCAGGCGGCCCAAACTGTTGCATATACCCTGACTCTGCGTGCAATGAACGCAAGAGAAATGACACATTTTCACCTGGTTAATATTGCCTGCTAACCTGGATTTCTTTTAGCTAAATATGCAGGTTTAAAAATATATACTTGTGTATTGATTTTAAGAAAGGCATTGATGTTTATGGTTAAGTACACATTGGAGCAATGACAGTCATTGATTGATTGTTTTTTATAAGATAAGTTTAATGCTAGCTAGCAACTTACCTTAGCTTACTGCATTCGCTAACAGGCAGGCTCCTCGAGGAGTGCAATGTAATCAGGTGTTAGAGCATTGGACTAGTTAACTGCAAGATTGGATCCCCCGAGCTGACAAGGTTAAAAATCTGTCATTCTGCCCCTGAACGAGGCAGAACGTTCCTAGGCCGTCATTGAAAACAAGAATGTGTTCTTAACTGACTTGCCTAGTTAAATAAAGATTAAATAAAGGTGTAAAAAAAAAACGCCCAAAAATACCGATTTCCAATTGTTATGAAAACTTGAAATCGGCCCCGATTAATCGGCCATTCCGATTAATCGGTCGACCTCTAGTACAAAGGTATCTATATCCACAGTAAAACGAGTTCTATATCGACATAACCTGAAAGGCCGCTCAGCAAGGAAGAAGCCACTGCTCCAAAACCTCCATAAAAAAGCCAGACTACGGTTTGCAACTACACATGGGGACAAAGATGATACTTTTGGGAGAAATGTCCTCTGGACTGATGAAACTCAAATAGAACTGTTTGACCATAATGACCATTGTTATGTTTGGAGGAAAAAGGGGGAGGCTTGCAAGCCGAAGAACACCTTCCCAACCGTGAAGAACGGGGGTGGCAGCAGCATGTTGTGCGGGTGCTTTGCTGCAGGAGGGACTGGTGCACTTCKCAAAATAGATGGCATCATGAGGTAGGAAAATTGTGGATATATTGAAGCAACATCTCAAGACATCAGTTAGGAAGTTAAAGCTTGGTTGCAAATGGGTCTTCCAAATGGACAATGACCCCAAGCATACTTCCAAAGTTGTGGCAAAATGGCTTAAGGACAACAAAGTCAAGGTATTGGAGTGGCTATCACGAAGCCCTGACCTCAATCCTATAGAACATTTGTGGGCAGAACTGAAAAAGCGTGTGTGAGCAAGGAGGCCTACAAACCTGACTCATTTACACCAGCTCTGTCAGGAGGAATGGGCCAAAATTCACCCAACTTATTGTGGGAAGCTTGTAGAAGGCTACCTAAAACGTTTGACCCAAGTTAAACAATTTAAAGGCAATGCTACAAAATACTAATTGAGTGTATGTAAACTAATGACGCACTGGGAATGTGATGAACTAAATAAAAGCTGAAATAAATCATTCTCTCTACTATTATTCTGACATTAAACATTCTTAAAATAAAGTGGTGATCCTAACTGACCTGAGACAGGGATTTTTTACAAGGATTAAATGTCAGGAATTGTGAAACTGAGTTTAAATGTATTTGGTTAAGGTGTATGTAAACTTCCCACTTCAACTGTATCCTGAGCGTGGTGAGCATCTGACTGGCCCCGTAGCTTGGGCACCTGGTCGTCGCCGACGTTCACAGCTCCTCCTTTGGTAGGGTCAATCGTCCACTACTGAAGTGAGGCACCCACCTAGGTGATGCATCGGCAACTCTAAAAGCGCCAATAAGACCACCACACCTCGGTAATAATCTGATACAGATCCCATACGAGGCAAGCCTCTGCATGCTCTCACCGCAGTCCACTTCCCAAGTGCTTTTGGTCTTTGAATATGCTGCTAATATTCTCAACTCCGGAGCATAAAAACCCCCAAAGAATTCACATATTCTCTGTGGGATCATGGCACTTGCTTTTGGAAATTAAATATTTTGAATCAAATGTCCCCCTCCCGTGTGGGCTGACTTATCTTTCAGGTCCTATATTTTAGGCCTAGTGGTTATTTGAGTCATTTTTATCCTTGCTTTTTTGCAGAGATCCTTTTTTAAATGTACTCCTCACAAGTCCTCAACTGGCGGCATCATTAAATAGTACACGCAAAACACCAGTCTCCACGTCAACAGTGAAGTGACTCTGTGATGCTGACCTTCTAGGTAGAGTTGCAAAGAAAAAGCCATAGCTCAGACTGGCCAATAAAAAGAAAAGATTAAGATGGGCAAAAGAACATACACACTGGACAGAGGAACTCGGCCTAGATGGGCAGCATCCCGGAGTCGCCGCTTCACTGTTGTTTTGCGGGTACTATTTAATGAAGCTGCCAGTTGAGGACTTGAGGCATCTGTTTCTCAAACTAGACATTCTAATGTACTTGTCCTCTTGCTCAGTTGTGCAACCGGGCCTCCCACTCCTCTTTCTATTCTGGTTAGAGCCAGTTTGCGCTGTTCTGTGAAGGGAGTAGTACACAGCGTTGTGAGATCTTCAGTTTCTTGGCAATTTCTCGCTTGGAATAGCCTTCATTTCTCAGAACAAGAATAGACTGACGAGTTTCAGAAAAAAGGTATTGTGTTCTAACCATTTTGAGCCTGTAATCGAACCCACAAATGCTGATACTCAACTAGTTTAAAGAAGGCCAGTTTTATTGCTTCTTTAATAAGGACAACAGTTTTCAGCTGTGCTAACATAATTGCAAAAGGGTTTTCTAATGATCTATTAGCCTTTTAAAATGATAAACTTGGATTAGCTAACACAGCGTGCCATTGGAACACAGGAGTGATGGTTGCTGATAATGGGCCTCTACGCCTATGTAGATATTCCATAAAAAATCAGCCGCTTCCAGCTACAATAGTCATTTACGACATTAACAATGTCTACGCTGTATTTCTGATCATTTTTATGTTATTTTAATGGACCAAAAATGTGCTTTTCTTTCAAAAACAAGGACATTTCTAAGTGACCCCAAACTTTTGAATGATTTTGTGTGTGTGTGTACATATTTATTTTTTTGGTTTTGGAAATTGATCCATGGGCCCATCCCTGCTCTATATAGATATTTGTTTGTACAGTCTCTGATATGGATAGGTTCAGTACTTTGGACTYACAGATTGTTTGTTTGTCAGCTCGGGCCCAGGTTTTCTACAGTTGTGAGACGTGAATGCCATTTGTGGCTAGCATTAATGCAAGGTGACTCGGTACATATGGGCCTAATTTAATGGAGGTCAGGGTTCAAATTATACATAGAATATTGGCTAGCACCGAAGTGTTCTGGGGGTGCCCGACGTCCATCTTTCATAATTGTTGGGGGGGGGGGGGGGGGGRCTKAAWTTGATGTTTCAATTGTGACGAGGTAGCCCTGATTTGTTATGTGGGTGCAAATTGTTTAGAAAATTGCAGTTAGAAAAGTTAAAAATGGAGTTGATTCAATGTTCTGCACGTCATTTTGTCTGTTCTAATTGAACTTTCTGTAATGTTGCACCCTCCTGAATAAACCCCAGGCCTTGCCTGATAAGTTCTCAAAATATAAATCTAACAAATTTACAGTACACCTTTGTCACACTGCTGACACTGTTGGTCTTTCCTTTCTGACAGGTATTTGAAATATCTGACCAAGAAGTACCTGAAGAAGAACAACCTGAGGGACTGGCTGCGTGTGGTGGCCAACACCAAGGAGAGTTACGAACTGCGCTACTTCCAGATCAACCAGGACGAGGAGGAGGAGGAGGATGAAGATTAAATCCATGCCACTGTCTTTTGTCAATAAAATTTCAAAAGAACGAAAGCTTCTCACATGGTTTTATTTGCTGATTTGAGACTAAACCTGCATGTTTGAAAAAAAAGTGTACCTACTCTTGCAATGAGCTGGTTAGACTTGAAAACCCATATTCTTTATAACGCAAAGATATTTGTGCTCTGTGCTTACATGAGTTGTCTGGGGAAATATTGCAAGCAATGAAAATGTATTTGTTACCAAGGGCTTTCTACTTTGACAACACTCAACCTTGAAACTGACAGTTGATTGCATTCAGATTTAGTTGTGTGATAAGTTTGTACATACAAATAATAATAATGATTCCATTTATCAATTAATGCTTCAAATAGTGTGTTGGCTGAAATTACTTCTTGAATCTGCTTTTAGATAAATGGCGGACTCTAAAAATGACGCTTCCTTTAATTTATGTGGTCCATCCATAGTGTATGGGCAAAGACAGTTTAAATGAAGTTATGTAGAAACTCCAAAAACTCCGTTTCTTTCTCCAAAAGAAATCGCTGATCACGCTTGCAGACGATGTCATGGTGACGTTGGCTGGCTAAGCACATGCGCAGAAACACGTCATTGGGTCTAATGGTCGTTTCGCAACGAACTGTCAGTCACTCCGAAGAAAATGAAAACGTATCAGTCTATTTTATTTAACCAGGCAAGTCAGTTAAGAACCAATTCTTATTTACAATGACGGCCTAGCAAAAGGCTTCCTGTGGGGACGGGGTATTAAATAAAAATATAGGACAAAACACTACATAAAAAAGAGACGTAACATAGCGTGGCAGCACAAAACATGGTACAAACATTATTGGGCAAAGACAACAGCACAAAGGGCAAGAAGGTAGAGACAATACATCACGTGAAGCAGCCACAACTGTCAGTAAGAGTGTCCATGATTGAGTCTTTGAATGAAGAGATGGAGATAAAACTCCAGTTTGATAGTTTTTTTTTTGCAGSTCGTTCCAGTCGCTAGCTGCAGCGAACTGAAAAGAGGAGCGACCCAGGTATGTGTGTGCTTTGGGACCAGAATGTGACTGGCAGAAAGGGTGGAGGATGAGGGCTGCAGTAGGTATCTCAGGAAGGGGAGAGTGAGGCCTAAGAGGGTTTTATAAATAAGCATCAACCAGTGGGTCTTGTGACGTGTATACAGAGAAGACCACTTTACAGAGGATTATAGAGTGCAGTGATGTGTCCTATAAGGAGCATTGGTGGCAAATCTGATGGCCGAATGGTAAAGAACATCTAGCTGCACCCTTACCTGCCTATCTATACATGACGTATCCATAATCTATTAAGGGTAGGATGGTCATCTGAATCAGGGTTAGTTTGGCAGCTGGGGTGAAAGAGGAGCGATTACGATAGAGGAAAGCAAGTCTAGATTTAACCTTAGCCTGCAGCTTTGATATGTGCTGAGAGAAGGACAGTGTACTGTCTAGCCATACTCCCAAGTACTTTTATTAATTAAGTGACTACCTCAAGCTCTAAAAACCCTCAAGAGGTATTAATCACACCGGGGGGAGAGGGGCATTCTTCTTACCAAACCGCATGACCTTTGTTTTGGAGGTGTTCAGAACAAGGTTAAGGGCAGAGAAAGCTTGTTAGACTAAGAACGCTTTGTTGTAGAGAGTTTAACCACATATTCCTGGGAGGGGCTAGCTGAGTATAAGACTATCTGCATATAAATGGATGAGAGAGCTTCCTACTTTCACGAGGTTGGAGTAATAACATGTTCAGGTACTTAAAACATTGTCTTGAATCAATGTGACTTTTAGATTTCAAGAAAATGAACTAAGGAAGAATGTGTCACTTCTCTCATTGACTTCTCAAACCCCGGTCTGTTCTGCCGACTGCTTCACAAGCTTTCCCGGAAGTATCGCGATGTTGGACCTATGGGTTTAGAAACTCTGTGGTCTGATGACACGAGCGTCTTGTTCCCGCGGTGGTAACCTTGACAACTATTCAAGCAAGCGACTTCACAGGCTGCGCACTTGCCAATAAACTGGATTTCTTGTCAGTGAAAGGAAGTTAGTTGAATGCATGCATGCCTTTGCTAAATACTTTCTAAAACCTAAAGGAAATGGACTACTATACTTGAAATTGCAATTCAACCAAATCTACTGTAGGCTACAATGTCACGAACGAATGCCCTCTCTCTAATGTAGGCTAGATGATTGTTTACTTTGTAATATTCGCACTTCCGCACGCGTAGCCTACATCAATCAAGATACAATATAGCCAAAATGACCGCTACCTATAATCGATATCATTATCGTTAAACGACGTAATTTTGGCGGTTATCCAAACCCAGTTTGACTTAGATCGATTGTCTTACTGGATACATGATTACGTTGCATTGAATCCATTTGAAACGACATGCAAAGTGGGGACTCGCGAGGGGATTGAATCCCCCCACCCCTCATACCCTGGTGTAACCTCAATTTCTTTGGACTTGCTTGGGAAAATGGGCAAAGCGACAGGCTGGTGGTGCACACAGTGGCATTGCTACTTGCAGCACTGCTCACGACTAGTAAAAGTGGTAACTAGGGGAGCATGCCTAACTAGTTGTGGTGAAAATTATGGGATGGATTGTCATGGCAACAGACCAGACGTCACAATTTGGGCATGTGTTCCATTTTTGTCTTTCTTATTTTCAGACTGGAGGACTTAGATAGTGAAGAGTGGAAAAGGAAACAGATTTTTTTCCTACAAAAAGAAGGAAGCCATCTTTCTTGAAAATAAATTGTATTTACACAAGTATCATACAATTATTTTCCGGGAGGCACGAAGAGGTGAACAGTGGCATTTTCAGGGTTAACTTTCAGAGAGGTTTTTTTTGTATGCGATAAAGATGCCTGGGTCGTTAAGCAATGAAGACGAGGGACAAGACGACATGGATTTTGAAGACGAGATACCAGGTGAGGGAATGAAGTAAGGGGAGGGGGAGTTTCTGCCCTGAATATATTTTGCGCTGCTATACGCCTAGTTGAATGTGGGGGAAAGGGCTTGCCCTACGTTCTAGGAGAAAAGAGGACGGGTGGGGTGCAGTAAGCGTTACAATTTATTATTTTAGTACTACCCGTTTTCCTCGGGCACAGGTTTGCAGGTGTCGCCACTGTGTCATCTTCAAATATGATATGGCCGAATGAAAAGCCGCCATCTGTGGTAGCCTACTGAAATGACCCGGTCCGAGAAAAGGACAGCCGCAGGCATCAGTGCGTTCGTGTGAAAAAAATATGAAAACCTCCGATGTTAGGCCACCGAACTCCATTTTACTTTGACTGCGATCAGCATAGATAGCCTACTTGATTTTTGTTATTAGATTTAGGCACATGCACAATTTTGTTGGTGCTGTTTTGAGGGTGCACCGTTTTATGCTCTTACCATATAATGTTTTTTTATTGTTTCTTTTTGAGGTCAGAAGTTGCACCGATCGATCACATGCTGTGACAGCTGAATAAAAGGTATTCGTTATCTATAAATGAATGTCAATAAACGTCCCATCTCACCCAGGTGCTACTGCCCCGTTATCTAAATTGTGCAGCTGTGTCCCAATTGTTTTGAGGCTCTTGTCCAAAGTCAGCAGTGGCTGCAGAGGTGCTGGGCTGTGACTATGAAAACACGTGTAACAGGAAAACAATAGTTTAGAGCAGGGGTCCCCAATTACATTCAGCCATGGGCAGATTTTTCCTTGAGTGGATGGTCAGGGGACCAGAATATAGTTGTAAATAATTTGTTCACTGCTAATTGACCGCAATAATCCCAAACAGTGCCGAAAGAAAGTATTCATACCCCATGATTTATTCCACATTTTGTTTTTAAGGGCTGAATTCAAAGTGGATTAAATATATATATWTTTTTTTAACCCATCTACACACAATACCTCCACACAATGACAAAGTGAAAACATGTTTTTATAAATGCTTGCTAATTTATTGAAAATTAAATACAGAAATATCTAATTTACATAAGTATTCACACCACTGAGTTAACACTTTGTAGAAGCACCTTTTGCAGCGATTACAGTTGTGAGTCTTTCTGCGTAAGTCTGAGCTTTCCACACCTGGATTGTTTGCCCATTATTCTTTTCAAAATTCTTCAAGGGCTGTCAAAGTGGTTGTTGATCATTGCTAGACAACCATTTTCAGGTCTTGCCATAGATTTTCAAGTAGATTTATGTCAAAACTGGAACTCGGCCACTCAGGATTATTCATGTCTTCTTGGTGTGCAACTCCAGTGTAGATTTGGCCTTGTGTTTAAGGTTATTGTCCTGCTGAAAGGTGAAATCATCTTCCAGTGTCTGGTGGAGAGCAGACTGAACCAGGTTTTCCTCTAGAATTTTGCCTGTGCTTAGCTCAATTCAGCAATTTTTTTTCAATTATGAAAAACTCCACGGACATTAACGATTACAAGCATACCCATAACATGATGCAGCCACCACTATGCTTGAAAATATGGAGAGTGTTACTCGGGAATGTGTGATATTTGATTTGCCCCAAACTTAACACTTTGTATTCAGGACAAAAAGTTAAATGCTTTGCCACATTGTTTTGCAGTATTACTTTAGTGCCTTGTTGCAAACAGGATGCATGTTTTGGAATATTTTTTATTCTGTACAGGCTTGCTTCTTTTCACTCTGTCAATTAGGTTAGTATTGTAGAGTAACTATAATGTCGTTGATCCATCCTCAGTTTTCTCCTATGACAGCCATTATTTTCTAAATGTTTTAACTTCACCATTGGCCTCATGGTGAAATCCCTGAGTGATTTCCTTCCCAACTGAGTTAAGAAGGAAGCCTGTATCTTTCTAATGACTTTGATGTGTAACCTTTATTTAACTAGGCAAGTCAGTTAAGAACAAATTCTAATTTACAATGACGGCTTATACCCGCAAAACCCGGACGACGCTTAGCCAATTGTGTGCCGCCCTAATGGGACCCCCAATCATGTCCGGTTGTGATACAGCCTGGAATCGAACCAGGGTGTCTGTAGTGACACCTCAAGCACTGAGATACAGTGCCTTATACCGCTGAGCCCCCCGGGAGCCCAATACACCATCCAAAGTGTAATTAATAACTTCACCATGCTCAAATGGATATTCAATGTCTGCTTTTTTATTTTTACCCATATACCAATAGGTGCCCCCTTCTTTGTAAGGCATTGGAAAACCTCTCTGGTCTTTGTGGTTGAATCTGTCTTTGAAATTCACTGCTGAGGGACCTCACAGATAATTGTATGTGTGGGCTACAGAAATTATGTAGGTATTTAAAAAATAATGTGAGTCCATGCAACTTATTATTTGACTTGTTAAGCAAATGTTTACTTGAGAACTTATTTAGGCTTGTCATAACGGGGTTGAATAGGTATTGACTCAAGACATTTCAGTTTATCATTTTTTATTAATTTGTAAACATTTAGGGGAAAAAAACATAATTCCACTTTGGCATTATGGGGTATTGTGTGTAGGCCAGTGACAAACTCCATTTGATCAATTTTAAATTTAGCTGTAATACAACAAAAATGTGGGAAAAAGTCAAGAGGTGGGAATACTTTTTGAAGGCACTGTAGTATTTGAAAAAAAACAATAATTTCAAACCTTGATTACATTGGGATGCTTCTCTATTAATGTGTTGGAATACTTGGAACAGATTTCCCTAAATTAAAATCATTATGAGCTCATTTCCTGGTGATTTTACAGTCTTATGTCCAAGAATTAAAATGATATAAAAATAATAAATATACAGTGCATTTGTAAAGCATTCAGACCCCTTGACTTTTTCCACATTTTGTTATGTTACAGCCTTATTCTAAAATGGATAAAAAAATATATATTCTCATCGATCTTCACACAATACCCCATAATGACAATTTTGCAAAGTTATTCAAAATAAAAAGCTGAAATATCACATTTACTTAAGCATTCAGACCATTTACTCAGAACATTGTTGAAGCACCTTCGCCAGTGATTACAGCCTCGATTCTTCTTGGGTATGACGCTACAAGCTTGGCACACCTGTATTTGGGTAGTTTCTCCCATTCTTCTCTGCAGATCCTCTCAAGCTCTGTCAGGTTGGATGGTCTGTAAAACGACACTTTTGAATGCACTCAAGACCATGGCCATGTTCAGTTGCCAAATGTTTTAGAATGTTGCAGATAGAAATGCCATGAATAAAGCCGATGTGATTCCTTATTCTTCATGTAAGAGAGGCATGCTTGTTCTACATAGCCAATTTCTATTTGAACGTTCAAAAATGTTGCGTCCTACTGAACGCGCACCATGTGAACCCTCCAAACCTTAAAATGGTGAGAGCATGGTAGATCACATCTTTAAACCCATCAACTCATCTCTTATTTACACTGCTAGTTAAATAGGGTGCCCCCTGAGCCTGGTTTATCAATCTCCATCCATGGCAGTCAACCAGGTCCTAAATATCTGGGGAGCCAGTGGCTGAGCCAGTGTCAGGCCAGGGGTGATGTGATGAAGTACCCTACAGGAAGGGCCCAGACCAGGAGCCTGCCTTTTTATACCACCATGTCAGTTCACTCAATACAATCATTACATTCATAGTTTTTCTCCTCCAGCTAGCTCCAGGCCCCAGATGATTTACTACTGGATTAGCAGCCAGGGCTAGGTTTGCACATTTTGGGGAATATTCAGAGGTGGAAACTTTCTGTGGGAATTAACAGGAATATATGGAAATATATGCAAATTAATATTAATACCATTTAAATGTAGATGTTTTTTTACATTAGATATATTTACCATATCATATGGAGACAGAAACATAAACCTTTTACCTTATCATAAGTAGACATAATTGAAAATGATGAAATCCTTCCAATAAAAATAAAACAATTTTAGTTATGAATTGAACTAATTAAATGAGTTGACTCTTCACATGGGATGACTTCACTGAACAACAAAAGAAATGGAATGATCCCCAATGATCCATCGCATCTTTTCAACATACATCTGTAAAATGATAGTCTACAAACTAAAGCTTTGGTTGTCTTCCTCTCAGGCTTCCATGTCTTCTCCATGAACCTCCTTAATGTCCACCTCTTGAACATCAGACTCTGAGGCCTCATCTTCACTGTCACTTTCCAACCTTGTTGAGGATGGCTCGTTGTTAGGCTCAAAAAGCCTCAAATTTGTCCGGATGGCCACCAATTTTTCAACCCTTGTATTGGTCAGCCTGTTGCGTGCTTTGGTGTGTGTGTTCCCAAACAAGGACCAGTTGCGCTCTGAGGTGGCTGATGTTGGTGGGATTTGGAGGATGATGGAGGCAACAGGGGAAAGAGCCTCAGATCCACAAAGTCCCTTCCACCAGGTGGCTGATGAGATATGTTGGCACGACTGCCATATTGCATCTCCATCCGAAGCCCTTGCTTGGAAGTGTACTTCGCCCGATTGCCAAGAACCTTGCCCTCATCCAGGCCAAGGTGGCGAGACACGGTAGTGATGACACCATAGGCCTTGTTGATCTCTGCATCAGACAGGATGCTCTTGCCAGCATACTTGGGGTCCAACATTGCTCGGAGCAACAGTGAAGTGGGCAGGGCATTACTGATTTTTTTCTCTTACATCAGCAAGCGTAGTCTGAACATCAGACAGGATGGCATTCTTTTCCTCAATATGTGCAATGGCTACTGCTATAGGTTTCAGGCTGCTTACCACTCTCTCCCAAAATACATCATCCAGGAGGATTCTCTTGATGGGGCTGTCCATATCGGCAGACTGTGATATGGCCATTTATTGGAGAGACTCCTTCCCCTCCAGGAGACTGTCAAACATGATGATAACACCACCCCAACGGATGTTGCTGGGCAGTTTCAATGTGGTGCTCTTATTCTTCTCACTTTGCTTGGTGAGGTAGATTGCTGCTATAACTTGATGACCCTTCACATACCCATACCTGGCTCTCTTGTAGAGTGTATCCATTGTTTTCAGTGCCATGATGTCCTTGAGGAGCAGATTCAATGCATGATCAGCACAGCCAATGGGTGTGATGTGAGGGTAGGACTCCTCCACTTTAGACCAAGCAGCCTTCATGTTCGCAGCATTGTCTGTCACCAGTGCAAATACCTTCTGTCGTCCAAGGTCATTGATGACTGCCTTCAGCTCATCTGCAATGTGGAGACCGGTGTGTCTGTTGTCCCTTGTGTCTGCTCTTGTAGAAAACTGGTTGAGGGTTGTAGATGATGTAGTTAATTATTCCTTACCCACGAACAATCGACCACCCATCAGAGATGATTGCAATACAGTCTGCTTTCTCTGTGATTTGCTTGACCTTCACTTGAACTCTGTTGAACTCTGCATCCAGCTAATGAGTAGAAAAAGCATGTCTGGTTGGAGGGGTGTATGCTGGGTGAAGAACATTCAGAAATCTCTTCCAATACACATTGCCTGTGAGCATCAGAGGTGAACCAGTTGTATACACAGCTCGAGCAAGACATTCATCAGCATTTCTCTGACTACGTTCCTCCATTGAGTCAAAATAACTTCTGACTCCAGGAGGACCATGAGCTGTTGCTATCGATAAGGTGTCTGATTCATCATTTTCAACTCYAATAGTAGAGGGACTTTTGTCAGAGGTTGCTTGTTGTGAGCGCTGAGGGAACTTTATGCACTTGGCCAGATGATTCTGCATCTTTGTTGCATTCTTCACATATGATTTGGCACAGTATTTGTAAATGTACACAGCTTTTCCTTCTACATTAGCTGCAGTGAAATGTCTCCACACATCAGATAGTGCCCGTGGCATTTTCCTGTAAAGATTAGAAAAAAGTGAGTAAAATAACCCAAATATACAATGCCATGTACAGATAAATAGTTAAGCAGTTAGATTAAACAACTCCTTTGTAAGATACATGTTTTAAAATGAAATATGTATGGAAACAGGTGAATTAACACTCCTCAGTTAGCAAGCTAAAACCAACATGGTAGCAAAAACTAACTAGCAGAAATTGTTAAGTTAGAAATGATTTCAACACACTTTGCTGTAGTCTACTATTTACTAGTTAACAAAAAATCATGTAGGTCATATAAAATATATTCACCCCACTCAGTATTGTAATCAAACCTTACCAAAAAGCATGTAGTCCTTGGCTCAGACAGTGTAGTAGTGTGGGCTCAATAGCATCTCATTAGTGTGCAAGATCTTGAGAATCAGCTGTACATGTGATGGAAGAGTGCACTGCACATGTGATGGAAGAATGCACTGTGCATGCAGAGGGTTGCAATTCCATTGAATGATAGTTTAACCAAAATATGCCACAAGACCTAGAATTGTCTTATTTGTATCCCACAAAAAAGGTTCACTGTTATAAACTAACCTTTTTGATGAATTTAAGCAAATTTCACAAAATTCCCGGACTTAACTTCCTTGGTAAAGTTTACCGACCCGTTGCAACCTTAGCCAGGGTAGACTAAAATGCCCTCATACTATTTGCATTAGCCTATCAGTGTGAAATGGTTGGCTGGTTATGGCACCAGTTTGTCATGGTGCAATAAAGAATAACCTCGCATTAGGCCTAGCTGTGCAATGTATGGTTTTGTGTGTTGTGGTTTTTTGTATTTTTTTGTATTTTTTTGTTTATGTTTATGCTCTGTGTATAGTTGGGAGTTTGCACTAGGCTTACACGGAACCCGCGCCATCGTGCATACATTTATTTTGTCCCCTTACACCAAACGCGATCACGACATGCAGGTTAAAATATCAAAACAAACTCTGAACCAATTATATTCATTTGGGGACAGGTCGAAAAGCATTAAACATTTATGGCAATTTAGATAGTTAGCTTGCACTTGCTAGCTAATTTGTCCTATTTAGCTAGCTTGCTGTTGCTAGTTAATTTGTCCTGGGATATAAACATTAGATTGTTATTTTACCTGAAATGCACAAGGTCCTCTACTCCGACAATTAATCCACACATAAAACGGTCAACCGAATCGTTTCTAGTCATCTCTCCTCCTTCCAGGCTTTTTCATCTTTGAATTTATATGGTGATTGACATCTAAACTTTCATAGTATTACTACACCGTCCGGCAACACAGTTCGTCTTTCAATCACCCACGTGGGTATAACCAATGAGGAGATGGCACGTGGGTACCTGCTTCTATAAACCAGTGAGGAGATGGGAGAGGAAGGACTTGCAGTGCGATCTGCGCCAGAAATAGATAGGAGTTCTATTTTAGCCCTTGGAAACGCAGACGCTCGCGAGCAGTATGGGTGCAATAATTAAATAACATCGATTTCTAAATTTATTTTGCAACGCTCGCACACGCGATATGAGCAGTGTGGTCAGCCTATTAGCATAAATACCAGAATGCCTATGTCTGAGCTCCTGTCTGATATTAGCCTTAGCCTGTTAAATAAAAACATGTACATTATTATCATTTACAACAACATTTGACATTGGAGCATACATAAAAGGTTATTTTATGTGTAGTGCATTCAGAAAGTATTCAGACCCTTTGACTTTTTCCATATTTTGTACTTTACAACCTTATTTTAAAATTGATTAAATAAAAATACATCTTCATCATTCTACACACAATACCCCATAATGACAAAGCGAAAACAGGTTTTTAGAAAATTGTGGTAATTTATCAAAAAAATAAATACAAATACTTTATTTACATAAGTATTCAGACCCTTTGCTATGAGACTCGAAATTGAGCTCAGGTACATCCTGTTTCCATTGATCATCCTTGAGATGTTTCTACAACTTGATTGAGGTCCACCTGTGGTAAATTCTATTGACACTTGTCTACATACACCTGTCCCAAAGTTGACAGTGCAGGTCTGAGCAAAAACCAAGGCATGAGGTCAAAGGAAGGCGCAGATCTGGGGAAGGGTACCAAAACATTTCTGCAGCATTGAAGGTTCCCAAGAACACAGTGGCCTCCAGTGACCTCCATCATTCTAATGCATCACAAAAAAACAACATTTTAATACATTTTAGAATAAGGCTGTAACGTAACAAAATGTGGAAAAAGTCAAGGGGTCTGAATACTTTCCGAATGCACTGTAGTCATGGGTGTTATGGAGCAAACCGACTCACAAAATACTGTACCTTAAAATGATTTCTATTGGTACAATTTAATTAAGAACAGCTTAGCTTTAGAAAGAGGAGAGTTCTTTGCAATTTCAGCACATAGTCTGCCAGCCACATCCTGAGGGATAACGCAATCACTGATGCACGACCCCAATAACCAAAGACTTGTGGTTAAAAACGAAGTGTAAATGCATGCAAATAGCTATGAAAATGTGTGATTTAAATAAATCCTTCTTGTTATGTTTAAGTTGATTCTTTATACGTTTTATATAGTTTCTCCCAGTGTGTTCTACACTGAGTGAAAAAACCCCATTAGGAACACTGTTCTATTATTGACTTGCACCCCCTTTTGCTATCAGAACAGCCTCAATTCATTATGGCATGGACTCTACAAGGTGTCGAAAGCATTTCACAGGGATGCTGGCCCATGTTGAATCCAATGATTTTCACAGTTGTTTCAAATTGGCTGGATGTCCTTTGGGTGTTGGACCATTCTTGATACACACAAGAAACTGTTGAGTGTGAAAAACCCAGCAGCGTTCCAGTTTTTGACACTCTGAAACCAGTGCACCTGGCACCTACTACCATACTCCGTTCAAAGGCACTTACATCTTTTGTCTTGCCCATTCACCCTCTGAATGCACACACACAATCCATGTCTCAAGTGTTAAATCCTTATTTAACCTGTCTCCTCCCCTTCATCTACACTGATTTGAAGTGGATCAATAAGTGACATCAATAAGGGATCATAGATTTCACCTGGTCAGTCTATGTCATGGAAAGAGCAGGTGTATAATTGTGCATGCAGCATGTTAACTGCGTATGATGCTTTGATGTGAGTGTTTTTCATATAGACCCAGCCAGGCTTGACAGCAGTCTTAAGGAATTTCAGGATTGGCAGCGGCCCTCCACAAGCCATGGAGGGAGAGCCGAGGACCCACAGTACAGTAGCTTCCACTGTTAGCTGTCACAGCCATACAATCACCACTCACTGTCAAATCATTCAGTTGTCCTTCCCATTGTCACATTTTTTTGTCATGTCACTAGCACTGTCCCTGTGTCTCAGTTTTACATGTTGCTACTGTATCATCTCTTTTTTCATGATTTCATCCTTCTCTGAAATGTAAAGATGGGCTTTTGTGTGCCTACTAAAGTCATCCCTGATTGGTGGGGCTATTTTTGGAGGTTCCACTGTGAAAGCTGACACCGTTTTTTGTCCAACTGTGTGTGCGTGCGTGCGTGTGTGTGATGCTTGGTCGAGTAAATGTGTATTATACTTGGGCAAGCATCACCTTTTACACTAGTTACCACTACATTTGTGTTCAACTGCACATATATGTTCTAATTACACTGTCATAATATGCTACTACCATATAATATTTATGAATGGGTGAGCAAGAATAGCAAACTATATAAGGAGCTGTAATGCTCTGTTACATCTGCCACCACCAGGCTTCTGCTGACCAGGCTCCTGCTGCCCTGAATTGACCCACAGTACACAACTAGCTCACTCACACACCATCACTCTGTACCCTTAGATATACACTGCCCTGCCACCATTTATTATCACTAACTTCCAAAACCCAGGAGCAGGAAAGTGAGCTCACAGTCAATGACTACTGCTCAAAACAGAGTTTATTGCACAGATTTGCAAGAAGATGGCTTACTGAGTATCATGAAGTCATACAGTCTGCAATTCAGAATGCCAAACTTTGGAATAAATGTGTGTGAGTTTGCTTTTGTGTTTCCCACGACATGACTAGAGTGGGCTAGAAACACCTTCTCAATGAGGGGAGAACCCTGTAGTCACTCTCTCCACAGGGAACCATTAACTGGGTATTTCTATAAGGAGCCTGTCAAAGAGAGAGGCCCAATGCGTTTTCTGTAAATGCTGAATTTTCCACAAGGGAGAAGGTCATGAATCTCCCTTCTAATGGAGCGGTCCAGTGGCTAAGCCCTTGCAGGAAGCTCAGAGCGGTGCTGCCTGCCCACCGTCCGCGCTTTAAAGTGGGCACAGTGTGCGAAGTAGGGCTGCAGCCTGGCTCAAACAAGAAGTTTGTGGTTCAAACAGGGCCTTGTGCCAGCTGCCCTGTGACACGTGCCACAGTGATCCCCCTCAACACCTGGCACAGTCAGATACGCACAGCCAGCCACCAGGCTGGTTACTAGGCTGCCACCTCTGGAAGACATCACAGAGCATTTTGAGTAATAGCTGCCCGCTATTGTATTAGTCAATATGCGCCGAATCAAATTGTATTAGTCACATGCACCGAATACAACAAGGCAGTTAACCCACTGTTCCTAGGCTGTCATTGAAAATAAGAATTTGTTATTAACCTTACAGTGAAATGCTTATTTACGAGCCACTAACTAACAATGCAGTTTAAAAAATCTGGATAAGAAATAAAGTAACAAGTAATTCAAGAGCAGCAGTAAAATAACAATAGCGAGACTATATACAGTGGGGTACCGTAACAAAGTCAATGTGCGTGGGCACCGGTTAGTTGAGGTAATATGTACATGTAGGTAGAGTTATTAAAGTGCCTATGCATAGATGATAACAACAGAGAGTAGCAGCGGTGTAAAAGAGGGGGGGGGGGAAAGCAAATGGTCTGGGTAGCAATTTGATTAGATCTTCAGGAGTCTTATGGCTTGGGGGTTGAAGCTGTCTAGAAGCCTCTTGGACCTAGACTTGGTGCACCGGTACCGCTTGCCGTGTGGTAGCAGAGAGAACAGTCTATGACTAGGGTGGCTGGAGTCTTTGACAATTTTTAGGGCCTTCCTCTGACACAGCCTGGTATAGAGGTCCTGGATGGCAGGAAGCTTGGCCCCAGTGATGTACTGGGCCGTTCGCACTGTAGTGCCTTACAGTCGGAGGCCGAGCAGTTGCCATACCAGGCAGTGATGCAACCAGTCAGGATGCCCTCGATGGTACAGCTGTAGAACCTCTTGAGGATCTGAGGACCCATGCCAAATCTTTTCAGTCTCCTGAGGGGGAATAGGTTTCGTCGTGCCCTCTTCACGACTGCCTTGGTGTGCTTGGACCATCTTAGTTTGTTGGTGATGTGGACACCAAGGAATTTGAAGCTCTCAATCTGCTCCACTACAGCCCTGTCGATGAGAATGGGGGCGTGCTCGGTCCTCTTTTTCCTGRAGTCCACAATCATCTCCTTTGTCTTGATCACATTGAGGGAGAGTGTCACGACTTCCGCCGAAGTCGGTCCCTCTCCCTGTTCGATCTACTATTCATTTTCCATTTGTTTTGTCTTTGTTTTACACACCTGGTTTCAATTCCCCAATTACATGTTCATTATCATCTGTTTTCCCCATGGTTGTTGTGCGTGATTGTTTTATGTATGTTCGGTCCGTTATTGTGGGCTCGGCATTACGTCATGTTATTGGAATATTTGAGTAAAGTTACTTGTGTTACTCATCTCTGCTGTCCTGCGCCTGACTCCTCTGCACCAGCTACACCCAGACCATTACAGAGAGGTTGTGTCCTGGTACCACACGGCCAGGTCTCAAACCTCCTCCCTATAGGTTGTCTCATCGTTGTCGGTGATCAGACACTGTTGTGTCATCGGCAAACTTAATGAGGGCGGCAGGTAGCCTAGTGGTTAGGACGTTGGACTAGTAACCGAAAGGTTGCAAGATCGAGTCCCCGAGCTGACAAGGTAAAAATCTGTCTTTCAGCCCCTGAACAAGGCAGTTAACCCACTGTTCCTAGGCTGTCATTGAAAATAAGAATTTGTTCTTAACTGACTTGCCTAGTTAAATAAAGGTAAAATAAATAAAATGTTATTAGGACTGAGCACGCACCCCTGAGGGGCCCTTGTGTTGAGGATCAGCATGGTGGATGTGTTGTTACCTACCCTTACCACCTGGGGGCAGCCCGTCAGGAAGTTCAGGATCCAGTTGCGGAGGGAGGTGTTTAGTCCCAGGGTCATTAGCTTATTGATGAGATTCGCTGTTTATGACTTCAAGCCTACCAACTCCCGAGATTAGGCTGGCAATACTATAGTGCCTATAAGAACATCCAATAGTCAAAGGTATATGAAATACAAATGGTATAGAGAGAAATAGTCCTATAATAACTACAACCTAAAACTTCTTAACTGGGAATATTGAAGACTAGTGTTAAAAGGAACCGCCAGCTTTCATATGTTCTCATGTTCTGAGCAAGGAACATAAACGTTAGCTTTTTTACATGGCACATATTGCACTTTTACGTTCATCTCCAACACTGTTTTTGCATTATTTAAACCAAATTGAACATGTTTCATTATTTATTTGAGACTAAATTGATTTTATTGATGTATTATATTAAGTTAAAATAAAAGTGTTCATTCAGTATTATTGTAAATGTCATTATTACAAATATATATAAAAATCGTCCGATTATCGGTATCGGCTGTTTTTGGTCCTCCAATAATCGGTATCGGCGTTGAAAAATCATAATCGGTCCACCTCTAGTACATACGCCAACCAGAAGCCATGGATTACAGGCAACATCCGCACTGAGCTAAAGGCTAGAGCTGCCGCTTTCAAGGAGCGGGACCCTAACCCGGACGCTTATAAGAAATCCTGCTATGCCCTCCGACAAACCATCAAACAGGAAAAGCGTCAATACAGGACTAAGATCAAATCGTACTACACCGGCTCTGATGCTCGTCGGATGTGGCAGGGCTTGCAAACCATTACAGACTACAAAGGGAAGCACAGCCGAGAGCTGCCCAGTGACACGAGCCTACCAGACGAGCTAAACTACTTCTATGCTCGCTTCGAGGCAAATAACACTAAAACATGCGTGAGAGCACCAGCTGTTCCGGAAGACTGTGTGATCATGCTCTCCGCAGCCAATGTGAGTTTGACCTTCAATATGGTCAAATCTGGAAACTATCATTTCAAAAAAAAAAATGTATTTCTCAGTGAAATATGGAACCGTTCCGTATTTTATCGAACGGGTGGCAACCCTAAGTCTAAATATTGCTGTTACATTGCACAACCTTCAATGTTATGTCATAATTATGTAAAATTCTGGCAAATTTAATTACGGTCTTTGTTAGGAAGAAATGGTCTTCACACAGTTCGCAACGAGCCAGACGGCCCAAACTGCTGTATATACCCTGACTCTGCTTGCACTGAACGCAAGAGAAGTGACACAATTTCCCTAGTTAATATTGCCTGCTAACATGAATTTCTTTTAACTAAATATGCAGGTTTAAAAAAATATACTTGTGTATTGATTTTAAGAAAGGCATTGATGTTTATGGTTAGGTACATTGGTGCAACGATTGTGCTTTTTTTTCCCGCAAATGCGCTTTTGTTAAATCATCACCCGTTTGGCGAAGTTGAAGTAGGCTGTGATTTGATGATAAATTAACCGCATTGATTATATGCAACGCAGCACAAGCAGGTTAACCTAGTAATATCATCAACCATGTGTAGATTATGTGAAGATTGATTGTTTTTTATAAGGTAAGTTTAATTGACAGCTGTTTGCTTATGGCGGAACACAATTCATTCAATGCTGTCTTAGTGCCAGCCTCAGTCTGTGGTGGTATGTAAACAGCTACGAAAATACAGATGAAAACTCTCTAGGTAGATAGTGTGGTCTACAGCTTATCATGAGATACTCTACCTCAGGCGAGCAATAGATTGAGGCTTCCTTAGATATCGTGCACAGCTGTTATTTACAAAAATACATAGTCCGCTGCCCCTTGTCTTACCAGACGCTGCTGTTCTATCCTGCCGGTACAGAGTATAACCAGCCAGCTGTATGTTGATAGTGTCGTCGTTCAGCCACGACTCCGTTAAGCATAAAATATTACAGTTTTCAATGTCCCGTTGGTAGTTTAATTTTAATCTTCCGCGTAGGTCATCGATTTTATTCTCCAAAGATTGCACGTTTGCTAGCAGAATGGAAGGAAGTGGGGGTTTATTCAATCGCCTACGAATTCTCAGAAAGCATCCCGCCCTCTGGCCCCTTTTTCTCCGCCTCCTCTTCACACAAATCACGGGGATCTGGGCCTGTTCCCGAGACAGCAGTATATCATTCTCGTCGGGCTTGTCAGACTCGTTAAAGGAAAAAAAGGATTCTGCCAGTCCATGGTGAGTACATTTAGATGTGGTGCCTTACATACATTCCTACATGTGCGGACATCATGTGTTTATCTCAATTACATTTATTAAATTGGCCATTTGTGGTCAACTTGGTGGTAGATAATGTGGGGTGTCACATATCAGCAAGGAGGAGTTTTCTTGAGCCGGAAACAGACAATTTTTTCTTTCTCAACCTGCCTGTATTTCAACTGCATTTCTCCTCATCTCAGTTATTGCATCATCAGTGCATTTGAATGAACTGTAACATTAGCTGTGTTGTTGTGATGATGTCATGCCTGGCAGGCAGCAAACATGGACAGTACCTCAGACATGAAAGAGCTCCTATGAGATACTGCAGACATGTTGGCTTATTAACTATAGAGCTTGAGGCACTAGCTGTCATTATACATGTTTATGAGAGAGCCTCAATCTACACAAGTGGGATGATGCATCCAGTTTAGCCAGTGGTGAATGGGAATGTATAAATAGACAATTCTATGAGTCTCTCATTGATAATGAACCTTGGAAGCCCCTAGTGTCTGTGTAGCCCCTCCTGACTAGCCTGGCTAAATGGAGGATAAGTACATTGCAAGCCAAGGTTTGTGCTTAGGAGACAGGGAACCCCTCCTCCCTACTCAGTGTTCCTCTGGGAGTGGTAGGCTGCAAGGCTAGTCTAGTGTTGGCTGGCTGAATGACTCTGATGCACGTGCTGCATATTTCATGCCCTCCAGTCTGTGTGTTTGTGAATGAGGAGTGTGTCTCTTTATAGTGATGTACTGTCTACTGTCTCTTATTCCTCTGTGACCCACTGGGGCCGCACTGAAGTCTGGAGCGCCGTAGCACACCCTAGTCAGCATGCTTCTATGTATACAACAACATTGAGGCAATACAGTTGACGGATGACTAGCACCCCACTAGGAGTTTTACCTGGCTGACAGGATATAAGGTAAAAGGGGAGGATGGATAGGTGATGATGACTACCAGAACCCCTATGAAATTTGTATGAGTATTACGGTAAGAGTGAAGGTTGTATACAGTACCAGTCAAACGTTTGGACACAGCTACTCATTCCACGGTTTCTCTTTATTTTTACTATTTTCTACATTGTAGAATAATAGTGAAGACATCAACACTATGAAATAACACGTATGGAATCATGTAGTAACCAAAAAAGTGTTAAACAAATCAAAATCTATTTTATATTTGAGATTCTTTAAAGTAGCCACCCTTTGCCTTGATGACAGCTTTGCACACTCTTGGCATTCTCTCAACCAGCTTCATGAGGTACTGGAATGCATTTCAATGAACAGGTGTGCCTTGTTAATTTGTGGAATTTCTTTCCTTCTTAATGCGTTGAGCCAATCAGTTGTGTTGTGACAAGGTAGGGGTGGTATACAGAAGTTACCAGCCTCAGAAATTGCAGCCCAAATAAATGCTTCACGGAGTTCAAGTAACATACACATCTCAACATCAACTGTTCAGAGGAGACTGCATGAATCAGGCCTTTATGGTCGAATTACTGCAAAGAAACTACTACTAGAGGACACCAATAAGAAGAAGAGACTTGCTTGGGCCAAGAAACACGAGCAATGGACATTAGGCCGGTGGTAATCTGTCCTGTGGTCTGATGAGTCCAAATTTGAGATTTTTGGTTTAAACCGCCTTGTCTTTGTGAGACACAGTGTAGGTGAACGGATGATCTCTGCATGTGTGGTTCCCACTGTGAAGCATGGAGGTGGGGGTGCTTTGCTGGTGACACTGTCTGATTTATTTTGAATTCAAGGCGCACTTAACCAGCATTGTGACACGCCCTGATCGTAGAGATCTTTTTATTCTCTATATTTGGTTGGTCAGGGTGTGACTCAGGTGGGAAATTCTATGTTCTTTATTTCTATGTTTTGGCCGGGTATGGTTCTCATTCAGGGACAGCTGTCTATCGTTGTCTCTGATTGGGAATCATACTTAGGCAGCCTGTTTTGCCACCTTAGTTTTGTGYGATGTTGTTTTTTGTTAGCTCTGAGAAGCCTTCAGAACGTGACGTTCATTATTCTTTTGTTGTTTTGTTTGGGTGTTTTGAGTAAATAAAGTATCATGAACACGTACCACGCTGCACCTTGGTCCACTTCTTCCGACGGGCATTACATATTGTTACCACAGCATTCTGCAGCGCTACGCCATCCCATCTGGTTTGCGCTTAGTTGGACTTTAATTTGTTTTTCAACAGGACAATGACCCAACACACCTCCAGCATTTGTAAGGGCTATTTGACCATGAAGGAGAATGATGGAGTGCTGCATCAGACGACCCGGCCTCCACAATCAACCAACCTCCACCCAATTTAGGTGGTTTGGGATGAGTTGGACCGCAGAGTGAAGGAAAAGTAGCCAACAAGTGCTCAGCATATGTAGGAACTCCTTCAAGACTGTTGGAAAAATCATTCTAGGTGAAGCTGGTTGAGAGCTTGCCAAGAGTGTGCAAAGCTGTCATCAAGGCGAAGGGTGGCCACTTTGAAGAATCTAAAATAGAAAATATTTTTTGATTTGTTTAACACTTTTTTTGGTTACTGCATGATTCTATATGTGTTATTTCATAGTTGTGATGTCTTCACTATCATTCTACAATGTAGAAAATAGTAAAAATAAAGAGAAACCCTTGAATGAGTAGGTGTGTCCAAACTTTTGACTGGTACTGTACATGTATCATGTGGTTCTGAATGCCATGTTTGTGTTTGTGTGTAAAGATGAGGATGAGGAGGGTGAACACAACACTGTCCCGCTCACACCTCTGGACAGCTTCTTCTCTGACGACGACTCCCTCAAACAACAGAAGAAGAAGAAACCTAAAAAGATGAAGGAGGGCAAGATGCCCAAAGTCAAGAAGAGGAAAAAGGAGGTAAGCTGTATCAGACTGCAAACATTTTTGTGCACAATAACACACAACCTGTAAGAAGCTACAGTAGATGTTGTGCAATAAACTGTAGTAGTCTCTTGAGCAGCCATTCATATTGCCTAGGATTGAACTACAATTCAATAGTTTTCGGATTTTTGGACTATCCTCGAATCTCTTTCTTTAAACAGTAGTCTATGGTTTAGGGGCTCTTGGCACAAGTGCCAGTGTAAGCGGTGGGCTTTGTGCCATCTAGACTGTGGATCAGGAGGAGTTCCTGTGGTAGTCAACATGGACGGTAGGTTAGGAGTGCTAGAGCGTGTACCAGTGGGTGCCAGTAACAGCGTTGTAAAAGAGCTGTTCTGACAGCTGAACTCTCCCAGGCATTAGTTCCTGACATTCAGGCAACAGGCTTTAAACAGCAGCACTGAGCTGGGACTCTCCATAGACTACACCACAACCATTATATTAAAACAGACATCAAACAACTCCTGAACTTTATTCGTTTCCATGGCTGCTCTTTAGATTATTGGCTAATTGAGGTTAACCACTGTGTGCCTTGAAATAGATCATAGAGGAGTCACGGGAAAGTGTTCGGTGTAACACAGTGAGCCAGGAGAAAGTTTTTGGGGTAACACACCCACATGAAAAAATACTACAGTTTACTATACAATACTACAGTACTTACTATAGAAATATGGAGTATACTGTAGAATACTATACTACACACTTAGTATCCCTCAAGCATGTAGTTTTGTAGAATACTATTGTAAATGCTATAGTATTATCCCCAAAACACTGCAGTAAATACTACAGTAATGTCTGCAAAAACACGGCAGGTAGCCTAGTGGTTAGTACGTTGGGCCTGTAACCGAAATGTTGCTAGATCAAATCCCCGAGCTAACAAGGTAAAAATCTGTTGTTTTGCCCCTGAACAAGGCAGCCCACTGTTCCTAGGCCATCATTGTAAATAAGAATTTGTTCTTAACTGACTTGCCTAGTTAAGTAAAGGTTAAATAAAACAATACAACAGTCCGCAAAAACACTACAGTAAATCCTACAGTATACTACAGTCCGCAAAAACACTACAGTAATTACTATAGTATATACAACAGTAAATACTACAGTATTCACTCTGTGACTTAAGTCCGCAAAAACTCTACAGTGAATACTGCAGTAAAGTCAGCAAAAACACTACAGTGACTACTATAGTATTTATACCATAGTACACTATGATATTTTTTCATGTGGTTATCCGTCTGCCATTTGAGGGCCTTGCCCGTTACAGTTTGTGTTGGCTTTGTGTTGTTTATCATCTGTGTGTCCTCTGCCTGGGTTTGGGATTGACCAGTGTTCTGAATAGTGGTGGTGACAGAACGGGGATGTCCCTGTCCACGGCTGCCAGCGGTACTAGAAGGAGCTTTGGTGGCCCTTTGGCTGGCCGCGAAAAACACAGAGCACTGGACCCTGTCATGCTAATGAGGGGTCGCCCCATCTCTTTCCCCTCTGTCACACTCTCTTTCTTTCCATCCCTCTCTTTTAGCATGCTCAGTTCACAAGCTCTGCTCGACAGTACACTGTACGTGTTCATCGGGCAGCACTCACTGCTAAGGGTCACTACTAAGGGAAACCACGTCTAGCTATTATTCACTTACAATCTCTCCTGAAGTCTAGTGTCAGTAATGGGCCACGGATCAATGGAGGTCACAGCCCCACCAGTTGATCTCTCTCCCCGCAGGTTGTCTCAGAGCTGAAGGAATGAAGCAGCTGTGCTCAGACTCCCTCCAGCAGGGCCCGCGCACGCCACAGGAGAGCTGTTAGTACTGATGACTGGCTAGATCTGTTTTAAGGAGAAAAATCCCTATAGGGGACTGTGCGTGTTGATAGTAAGCAGTGTTTTTTTCACACTGTACATTTGTAAGGCTTGGGGTGTTTAACCTCACTAGGGTATGTGGGACGGTAGCGTCCCACCTCGTCAACAGCCAGTGAAACTGCAGGGCGCCAAATTCAAAACAACAGAAATCSCATAATTTAAATTCCTCAAACGTACAAGTATTTTACACCATTTTAAAGATACACTTGTTGTAAATCCAGCCAAAGTGTCCGATTTCAAAAAGGTTTTACGACGAAAGCACACCAAACGATTATGTTAGGTTAGAGCCAAGTCACGGAAAAAGACAGCCATTTTTCCAGCCAAAGAGAGGAGTAACAAAAAGCAGAAATAGAGATAAAATTAATCACTAACCTTTGATGATCTTCATCAGATGACACTCATAGGACTTCATGTTACACAATACATGTATGTTTTGTTCGGTAAAGTTCATATTTATATCCAAAAATCTGAGTTTAGGCGGGACGCTACTGTCTCACTTGGCAAAAAGCCAGAGAAAATGCAGAGCGCCAAATTCAAATMAATTACTATAAAAATCTAACTTTCATTAAATCACACATGAAAGATACTAAATTAAAGCTACACTGGTTGTGAATCCAGCCAACATGTCAGAATTCAAATAGGCTTTTCGGCGAAATCAAACGATGCTATTATCTGAGGATAGCACCATTGTAAACAAAGCGAGAGAAGCATATTTCAACCCTGCAGGCGCGACACAAAACGCAGAAATAAAAATATAATTCAAGCCTTACCTTTGACGAGCTTCTGTTGTTGGCACTCCAATATGTCCCATAAACATCACAAATGGTCCTTTTGTTCGATGGTCCTTTTGTTCGATCCAAAAATGGTCCTTTTGTTCGATCCAGAAAAACACCGGTTCCAAATTGTGAAACGTGACTACAAAACATCTCAAAGGTTACCTGTAAACTTTGCAAAAAAAAATCAAACTACTTTTGTAATACAACTTTAGGTATTTTTTAACGTAAATAATCGATAAAATTGAAGACGGGATGATCTGTGTTCAATACAGGATTAAAACCAACTGTAGCTAGCTTTCTGGTCACGCTTCTAACAAACAGGACACTTCGAGTGACCCTCCTTCAAGATGGCCGTACTTCTTCATTACACAAAGGAATAACCTCAACCAATTTCTAAAGACTGTTGACATCCAGTGGAAGCGGTATGAACTGCAAGAAGGTCCCTTAGAAATCTGGTTTCCCAATGAAAACACATTGAAAAGAGAGTGACCTCAAAAAACAAAATATCTGAATGGTTTGTCCTCAGGGTTTCGCCTGCTAAATAAGTTCTGTTATACTCACAGACATGATTCAAACAGTTTTAGAAACTTCAAAGTGTTTTCTATCCAAATCTACTAATAATATGCATATCTTATCTTCTGGGGATGAGTAGCTGGCAGTTTAATTTGGGCATGCTTTTCATCCAAAATTCCGAATGCTGCCCCCTTTACCCAAGAGAAGTTAAGGTATCGTGAGGATATGACGTTTGTATATTCAACCTGACATTTATTTCTGACATAATGGCTGTACAGAATGTACTAATTTAATTTAGCTCTGAAAGTCCTTAATTAATTTGAAATGAAGTTGATACAAAGGGAAGACATTATATAAAGAAATAAACATTTGGAATTTTCTTTAATACTTTCTTTATTTTTCCTGATCTCCCAGCAGAGACCTCTTTGTTTCCACCCTGATCTTGTGCCCTGTGATGTGTTTGTGTAACATTGAACCCTCTGCATTGTGCAGTCAGGGGTTAGGTTAAGACTCTTCTCTGTAGTTACTCTCTCTGGATTAACAGTGGTTCTGCTTCCCTGCCTCCATCACCCTCCACTCCATTTTCATTTGGACCCCACCCCTCCACACTCCTTCTCTCCCCTTCTCCATATGCATAAATGAGATTTGTCTAGACGGGCGCTGGAACACAGGCTCTGCAACCACAGGCCTCTGCATAACAAGCTCGTTATGCAAACGTGTCTGATTGGATGGCGCTGTTCCATTGGCTGCTGCTGCTATAGGGGGAGGGGGGGGGAGAGAGAAAGAGCTCCAGACTGCACAGTTTGGTCGCCATAGCAACACAGACGGACTGGCGGTGGGGTTGGCAGGCGCTGCGGCAACATGATCCTTTCCTCTGCGCCGCAGAGCAAGACGCCTGCGAGTCTCTCCATGGATCCACACAGGCCTACTGTGCAATGTTCATGCACGCACACACAAACACGCACGAGCGTGCATGCACCCACGCATACAACCCAATGCCAGTGCTCACTCATACACTCCATTTATAAACGTTCAACTGCGTAGCCTTTCAGATGTTGCCATAGCAAGGCCATGGAGACAATACATAGAGACAATATATGCCTTAGTCTTATTGACTGGCTAGGAGGGGGAGATGTGATTGGCTGGGCTTCTGAAGGTGTATGTTGCTTTGTTGTTGCTGTTCTTTATGTAAGCAGAAGGTTTAGAGGAGAATGTGCCTCTGATCATGCCATCTATGGAGCTCTCAACAAGCTGGGAGCTAGATATTAACTCAGTTGATTAAATGTTAATCGTTATCCAGATGGTATGGGGGTGGAGGAGTAGGAGGTCAAGTCAAGAAATTATTCATGTTTTTTGGATGTATGCTCTTTCTCTCTCTTTCCTCTTCAATAAGAAGACTGTGTATGTTAGTGATATTTGCTGACTCATTGTCTGTGTATAAAATGTCTCCTGATTGATTGACAGACAGAGGGAGTGGGATTGTATATTGTAAACTGTGTGTGTGTGTGTGTGTGTGTGTCAGGGAGGAGGAGGTGGTGGAATAGGAGTTGGTGGCAATGACCTGGAGGAGCAGGCCTCAGAGCGGGAGGATGACCATCCACTGCAACGTCCAGAGATTGGCTCCGAGAGCGAGAGCAGCACCTACGCCCCCACCACAAAGAAGAAGAAGAAGAAACCCAAGGAGAAGAAAGAGAAGAAACCCAAACGGAAGAAGAGAGAAGAGGAGGAGGAGGACGATGACGATGATGACGACGACGACGACGACGATGATGATGATGATGATAATAATAAGGTACATTAAGCGTGTCTCTGTTTAACCATCTGTCTAGTTTGACCTCTATTTGTTGTTGTCATAGACTGGACTCGTACTTGTGTTGTTCTGCCCCAGGAGCCCAAGTCATCCAGCCAGCTGATGCAGGAGTGGGGTCTGGAAGATGTGCAGTATGGCTTCACAGAGGAGGACTATAGAACCCTCACCAACTACAAGGCTTTCAGCCAGTTCCTCAGGTACTCAACATGTAGGGTCATAATTTATTGCTTGTCTTGTCTATGGATGGCTGTCATGTCTGTGTTGTTAGTTGTTGCTTGAAGCTATCCTAATTAAAACTGCACAGAGAACACTGGACCTTTTTTGGGGGGGGGGGGCGCTGTGTATGACAGCCTGGAGGTTCAGAGACTGAATGTATGTACCCTATATCTTAGAGAGGCCACTGTGCCAAACCACAAGACATTGGCTGACAAATCACAAGCATGCCACGCACACAACACAGAGGCGACGTCACACAGAGGGGACGTCACACAGATGGGTCACCACTAGTACTGGGGAATAAAGATACAGGTCACTCTAGTGCAGGTTGTTATATAATTAACTGAGAAAATAACAAGGTAAGACAACAGTGTTCTTTCCCTGACTTTTCTCAGGCCACTTATTGCCAAGAAGAACCCTAAGATCCCCATGTCAAAGATGATGACAGTGTTAGGGTCCAAGTGGCGCGAGTTCAGCGCCAACAACCCCTTCAAAGGCACCTCCGCAACCGCTGTGGCTGCCGCGGTGGCTGCTGCTGTGGAAATGGTCACTGTGGCCTCGCCCATCTCTGTCAAAGAGGTCACTACCCTACCAAGCTCTCAGCCTGGGCCAATCAGAAAAGCCAAAACCAAAGATGGAAAGGGTAAGGGCTGTCAGTCAAGCATGCGGTATATCAGAATGTATAGAGATATAGTAATAAAGTACCCTCTATACCTCTCTGGTATGTGCCTGATCTTGTTGTCCTATAGGGCCTGGGGTAAGACGGAAAACAAAGACTGTAAAGGAGGTGAAGAAGAAAAGTAAAGGGAAGAAGACCAAATCAAAGAAGAAAGCATCCTCGGTAAGGTTTGGAACGGCACACGTCTACTTTCTTACCTTCAGTCACATTACTATGACTTGAATAGATACATTAGGTTGTTGTTCCCAAACTCTAGTATGGATGAGGTATGTGCTTATTGTGTTAGTTATGAAGTTGCTGATTGACTGTGAGGTTGTGAATGACTGTGTCTGTTGGCAGAGTGAGGAGGACTTTGGGCTGGAGGAGTCGGACTTTGATGATGTCAGCATCCACAGTGCCTCGGTGCGCTCTGATACCTCGGGGAATGCCAAGAAGAAAGCCCGGAAGGGTCGTCGTAAAAAAAGGAAAAGTATGCTATGTCTGTTATCACACTAACCAGTTCTACTAGCTTACAGTGAGGGAAAAAGTATTTGATCCCCTGCTGATTTTGTACGTTGCCCACTACAAAGAAATGATCAGTCTATAATTTTAATGGTAGGTTTATTTGAACAGTGAGAGACAGAATAACAACAAAAAATCCAGAAAAACGTATGTCAAAAATGTTATTAAATGATTTGCATTTTAATGAGGGAATAAGTATTTGACCCCCTCTCAATCAGAAAGATTTCTGGTCCCAGTGTCTTTTATACAATAACGGGCTGAATTAGAAGCACACTCTTAAAGGGAGTGCTCTAATCTCAGTTTTATACCTGTATAAAAACACCTGTCCACAGAAGCAATCAATCAATCAATCAATCAGATTCCAAACTCTCCACCATGGCCAAGACCAAAGAGCTCTCCAAGGATGTCAGGGACAAGATTGAGACCTACACAAGGCTGGAATGGGCTACAAGACCATCGCCAAGCAGCTTGGTGAGAAGGTGGCAACAGTTGGTGCGATTATTCGCAAATGGAAGAACACAAAATAACTGTCAATCTCCCTCGGCCTGGGGCTCCATGCAAGATCTCACCTCGTGGAGTTGCAATGATCATGAAAACGGTGGAGAAATCAGCCCAGAACTACACGGAGATCTTGTCAATGATCTTCAAGGCAGCTGGGACCATAGTCACCAAGAAAACAATTTTAACACACTACGCCATGAAGACTGAAATCCTGCAGCGCCCGCAAGGTCCCCCTGCTCAAGAAACAACATATATATGCCCGTCTGAAGTTTGCCAATGAACATCTGAATGATTCAGAGGACAACTGGGTGAAAGTGTTGTGGTCAGATGAGACCAAAATGGAGCTCTTTGCGATCAACTCAACTCGCCGTGTTTGGAGGAGGAGGAATGCGTCCTATGACCCCAAGAACACCATCCCACCGTCCCCAACATGGAGGTGGAAACATTATGCTTTGGGGGTGGTTTCTGCTAAGGCGACAGGACAACTTCACCGCATCAAGGGACGATGGACGGGGCCATGTACCGTCAATCTTGGTGACCTCCTTCCCTCAGCCAGGGCATTGACAATGGGTCGTGGATGTGTATCTAGTATGACAATGACCCAAAACACACGGCCAGAACAACAAAGGAGTGGCTCAAGAAGAAGCGCATTAAGTCCTGATAGGCCTAGCCAGTCTCCAGACCTTAACCCATAGAAAATCTGTGGAGGGAACTGAAGGTTCGAGTTGCCAAACGTCAGCCTCGAAACTGACTTGGAGAGAGATTGCAAAAGAGTGTGGACAAAATCCTCCTGAGATGTATGCAAACCTGGTGGCCAACTACAAGAAACATCTGACCTCTGTGATTGCCAACAAGGGTTTTGCCACCAAGTATAAGTCATGTTTGCAGAGGGTCAAATACTTATTTCCCTCATTTAAAATGCAAATCAATTTATAACATATTTGACATGCGTTTTTCTGGATTTCTTTGTTTTATTCTGTCTCTCACTGTTAAATAAACCTACCATTAAAATTATAGACTGATCATCTTTGTCAGTGGCAAACGTACAAATCAGCAGGGGATCAAATACGTTTTCCTCACTGTATATCCTCCCTTCATTCATAACCCTCATAACACAATGATTGTTACTGCTGTGTGTGTGTAGACACAGACTACATTGACTTGTATCTGAGTTTCTTGTCTTGTGTGCAGGAGAGATGGGGACGGCTATGAGACAGACCACCAGGACTACTGTGAGTGTGCCAGCAGGGAGGGGATCATCCTGTGTGACACCTGCCAAAGCTTACCACCTGGTGTGTCTGGACCCGAGCTGTGAGAAGCCCCGAGGGCAAGTGGAGCTGCCCCACTGTTGAGTAGTACACCTTACCTTGACTGTGCACTAAACACAACGAAGTACATCCTCTCTATCACATTATGACAGAAGTGCATTGTTTACTACAAAGTGCATTATCACTATCCTTATCTGTGCATTCAGGGAAGAGGAGGGCATCCAGTGGGAGCCAAGATGATGATGATGATGAGGAGGAGTTGCGGTTGAGGAAGAGGATGACCACCTGGAGTTCTGCAGAGTGTGAAAGAGGGAGGGGAGCTGCTGTGCTGTAACACTGCCCCTCCTCCACCATATCCACTGCCTCAACCCTCCCCCTGCCTGAGGTACCCAATGGGAGTGGCTGTGCCCACGCTGCATGGTGAGTAACAAGTTCTCCCAACAATCAGTGTTCAGTCAGTGTCACATGCCCACAATGGTCCAGTTAATGAACCATGTTATTTGTGAGAATGCACTTTGCTCTCCATTAATAAAATAGACTGCTGGAAACAAAATGGAAAGTGTCACTCTCTGTGCAGGCTCCCAAGAGAGAACAGAGATAGACTAATGAGGATAA